>NW_022262097.1:0-135789 GCF_002021735.2 Oncorhynchus kisutch | reverse complement strand
TGTTCATTAATCTCAACTAGACACAGCACAGCTAAATTGGACATCCAGAGTGCATCAAACATGATTAGAGCTTGTTTATGGAAAGTGCTTATTTCTGCATTTCAATGTTGCAACTAGCTGAAAACTATCCACAGTGTTCATTTAATCTCAACTAGACACAGCACAGCTAAATTGGACATCCAGAGTGCATCAAACATGATTTAGAGCTTGTTTATGGAAAAGTGCTTATTTCTGCATTTCAATGTTGCAACTAGCTGAAAACTATCCACAGTGTTCATTTAATCTCAACTAGACACAGCACAGCTAAATTGGACATCCAGAGTGCATCAAACATGATTTAGAGCTTGTTTATGGAAAAGTGCTTATTTCTGCATTTCAATGTTGCAACTAGCTGAAAACTATCCACAGTGTTTCATTAATCTCAACTAGACACAGCACACTAAAATTGGACATCCAGAGTGCATCAAACATGATTTAGAGCTTGTTTATGGAAAAGTGCTTATTTCTGCATTTCAATGTTGCAACTAGCTGAAAACATCCACAGTGTTTTCATAACATCTCGAATAAACATAACAAAAAATTTTCATCCAGAGTGCATCAAACATGATTTAGAGCTTGTTTATGGAAAAGTGCTTATTTCTGCATTTCAATGTTGCAACTAGCTGAAAACTATCCACAGTGTTCATTAATCTCAAATAGACACAGCACAAAAAATGGACATCCAGAGTGCATCAAACATGATTTAGAGCTTGTTTATGGAAAAGTGCTTATTTCTGCATTTCAATGTTGCAACTAGCTGAAAACTATCCACAGTGTTCATTTAATCTCAACTAGACACAGCACAGCTAAAATTGGACATCCAGAGTGCATCAAACATGATTTAGAGCTTGTTTATGGAAAAGTGCTTATTTCTGCATTTCAATGTTGCAACTAGCTGAAAACTATCCACAGTGTTCATTTAATCTCAACTAGACACAGCACAGCTAAAATTGGACATCCAGAGTGCATCAAACATGATTTAGAGCTTGTTTATGGAAAAGTGCTTATTTCTGCATTTCAATGTTGCAACTAGCTGAAAACTATCCACAGTGTTCATTTAATCTCAACTAGACACAGCACAGCTAAAATTGGACATCCAGAGTGCATCAAACATGATTTAGAGCTTGTTTATGGAAAAGTGCTTATTTCTGCATTTCAATGTTGCAACTAGCTGAAAACTATCCACAGTGTTCATTTAATCTCAACTAGACACAGCACAGCTAAAATTGGACATCCAGAGTGCATCAAACATGATTTAGAGCTTGTTTATGGAAAAGTGCTTATTTCTGCATTTCAATGTTGCAACTAGCTGAAAACTATCCACAGTGTTCATTTAATCTCAACTAGACACAGCACAGCTAAAATTGGACATCCAGAGTGCATCAAACATGATTTAGAGCTTGTTTATGGAAAAGTGCTTATTTCTGCATTTCAATGTTGCAACTAGCTGAAAACTATCCACAGTGTTCATTTAATCTCAACTAGACACAGCACAGCTAAAATTGGACATCCAGAGTGCATCAAACATGATTTAGAGCTTGTTTATGGAAAAGTGCTTATTTCTGCATTTCAATGTTGCAACTAGCTGAAAACTATCCACAGTGTTCATTTAATCTCAACTAGACACAGCACAGCTAAAATTGGACATCCAGAGTGCATCAAACATGATTTAGAGCTTGTTTATGGAAAAGTGCTTATTTCTGCATTTCAATGTTGCAACTAGCTGAAAACTATCCACAGTGTTCATTTAATCTCAACTAGACACAGCACAGCTAAAATTGGACATCCAGAGTGCATCAAACATGATTTAGAGCTTGTTTATGGAAAAGTGCTTATTTCTGCATTTCAATGTTGCAACTAGCTGAAAACATCCACAGTTTTCATAACATCTCAATAAACACAACAAAACATTTTCATCCAGAGTGCATCAAACATGATTTAGAGCTTGTTTATGGAAAAGTGCTTATTTCTGCATTTCAATGTTGCAACTTGCTGAAAACAGTCCACAGTGTTTTCATAACATCTCGAATAAACATAACAAAAAAAATTTTCATCCAGAGTGCTTCAAACATGATTTAGAGCTTGTTTATGGAAAAGTGCTTATTTCTGCATTTCAATGTTGCAACTAGCTGAAAACATCTACAGTGTTTCATAACATCTCGAATAAACAGCACAAAACATTTTCATCCAGAGTGCTTCAAACATGATTTAGAGCTTGTTTATGGAAAAGTGCTTATTTCTGCATTTCAATGTTGCAACTAGCTGAAAACTATCCACAGTGTTCATTTAATCTCAACTAGACACAGCACAGCTAAAATTGGACATCCAGAGTGCATCAAACATGATTTAGAGCTTGTTTATGGAAAAGTGCTTATTTCTGCATTTCAATGTTGCAACTAGCTGAAAACTATCCACAGTGTTCATTTAATCTCAACTAGACACAGCACAGCTAAAATTGGACATCCAGAGTGCATCAAACATGATTTAGAGCTAAAAGTCAACAGTGTTTTCATAACATCTCGAATAAACATAACAAACATTTTTCATCCAGAGTGCTTCAAACATGATTTAGAGCTTGTTTATGGAAAAGTGCTTATTTCTGCATTTCAATGTTGCAACTGCTGAAAACAGTCCACAGTGTTTCATAACATCTCAATAAACAACAAAAAAATTTCATCCAGAGTGCTTCAAACATGATTTAGAGCTTGTTTATGGAAAAGTGCTTATTTCTGCATTTCAATGTTGCAACTAGCTGAAAACAGTCCACAGTTTTTTCATAACATCTCGAATAAACATCACAAAAAATTTTTCATCCAGAGTGCTTCAAACATGATTTAGAGCTTGTTTATGGAAAAGTGCTTATTTCTGCATTTCAATGTTGCAACTAGCTGAAAACTATCCACAGTGTTCATTTAATCTCAACTAGACACAGCACAGCTAAAATTGGACATCCAGAGTGCATCAAACATGATTTAGAGCTTGTTTATGGAAAAGTGCTTATTTCTGCATTTCAATGTTGCAACTAGCTGAAAACTATCCACAGTGTTCATTTAATCTCAACTAGACACAGCACAGCTAAAATTGGACATCCAGAGTGCATCAAACATGATTTAGAGCTAAACAGTCAACAGTGTTTTCATAACATCTCGAATAAACATAATAAAAACATTTTCATCCAGAGTGCTTCAAACATGATTTAGAGCTTGTTTATGGAAAAGTGCTTATTTCTGCATTTCAATGTTGCAACTAGCTGAAAACTATCCACAGTGTTCATTTAATCTCAACTAGACACAGCACAGCTAAAATTGGACATCCAGAGTGCATCAAACATGATTTAGAGCTTGTTTATGGAAAAGTGCTTATTTCTGCATTTCAATGTTGCAACTAGCTGAAAACTATCCACAGTGTTCATTTAATCTCAACTAGACACAGCACAGCTAAAATTGGACATCCAGAGTGCATCAAACATGATTTAGAGCTTGTTTATGGAAAAGTGCTTATTTCTGCATTTCAATGTTGCAACTAGCTGAAAACTATCCACAGTGTTCATTTAATCTCAACTAGACACAGCACAGCTAAAATTGGACATCCAGAGTGCATCAAACATGATTTAGAGCTTGTTTATGGAAAAGTGCTTATTTCTGCATTTCAATGTTGCAACTAGCTGAAAACTATCCACAGTGTTCATTTAATCTCAACTAGACACAGCACAGCTAAAATTGGACATCCAGAGTGCATCAAACATGATTTAGAGCTTGTTTATGGAAAAGTGCTTATTTCTGCATTTCAATGTTGCAACTAGCTGAAAACTATCCACAGTGTTCATTTAATCTCAACTAGACACAGCACAGCTAAAATTGGACATCCAGAGTGCATCAAACATGATTTAGAGCTTGTTTATGGAAAAGTGCTTATTTCTGCATTTCAATGTTGCAACTAGCTGAAAACTATCCACAGTGTTCATTTAATCTCAACTAGACACAGCACAGCTAAAATTGGACATCCAGAGTGCATCAAACATGATTTAGAGCTTGTTTATGGAAAAGTGCTTATTTCTGCATTTCAATGTTGCAACTAGCTGAAAACTATCCACAGTGTTCATTTAATCTCAACTAGACACAGCACAGCTAAAATTGGACATCCAGAGTGCATCAAACATGATTTAGAGCTTGTTTATGGAAAAGTGCTTATTTCTGCATTTCAATGTTGCAACTAGCTGAAAACTATCCACAGTGTTCATTTAATCTCAACTAGACACAGCACAGCTAAAATTGGACATCCAGAGTGCATCAAACATGATTTAGAGCTTGTTTATGGAAAAGTGCTTATTTCTGCATTTCAATGTTGCAACTAGCTGAAAACTATCCACAGTGTTCATTTAATCTCAACTAGACACAGCACAGCTAAAATTGGACATCCAGAGTGCATCAAACATGATTTAGAGCTTGTTTATGGAAAAGTGCTTATTTCTGCATTTCAATGTTGCAACTAGCTGAAAACTATCCACAGTGTTCATTTAATCTCAACTAGACACAGCACAGCTAAAATTGGACATCCAGAGTGCATCAAACATGATTTAGAGCTTGTTTATGGAAAAGTGCTTATTTCTGCATTTCAATGTTGCAACTAGCTGAAAACTATCCACAGTGTTCATTTAATCTCAACTAGACACAGCACAGCTAAAATTGGACATCCAGAGTGCATCAAACATGATTTAGAGCTTGTTTATGGAAAAGTGCTTATTTCTGCATTTCAATGTTGCAACTAGCTGAAAACTATCCACAGTGTTCATTTAATCTCAACTAGACACAGCACAGCTAAAATTGGACATCCAGAGTGCATCAAACATGATTTAGAGCTTGTTTATGGAAAAGTGCTTATTTCTGCATTTCAATGTTGCAACTTGCTGAAAACATCCACAGTGTTTTCATAACATCTCGAATAAACATAACAAAAATTTTTCATCCAGAGTGCATCAAACATGATTTAGAGCTTGTTTATGGAAAAGTGCTTATTTCTGCATTTCAATGTTGCAACTTGCTGAAAACAGTCCACAGTGTTTTCATAACATCTCGAATAAACATAACAAAAACATTTTTCATCCAGAGTGCTTCAAACATGATTTAGAGCTTGTTTATGGAAAAGTGCTTATTTCTGCATTTCAATGTTGCAACTAGCTGAAAACAGTCTACAGTGTTTTCATAACATCTCGAATAAACAGCACAAAAACATTTTTCATCCAGAGTGCTTCAAACATGATTTAGAGCTTGTTTATGGAAAAGTGCTTATTTCTGCATTTCAATGTTGCAACTAGCTGAAAACTATCCACAGTGTTCATTTAATCTCAACTAGACACAGCACAGCTAAAATTGGACATCCAGAGTGCATCAAACATGATTTAGAGCTTGTTTATGGAAAAGTGCTTATTTCTGCATTTCAATGTTGCAACTAGCTGAAAACTATCCACAGTGTTCATTTAATCTCAACTAGACACAGCACAGCTAAAATTGGACATCCAGAGTGCATCAAACATGATTTAGAGCAGTCAACAGTGTTTTCATAACATCTCGAATAAACATAATAAAAACATTTTTCATCCAGAGTGCTTCAAACATGATTTAGAGCTTGTTTATGGAAAAGTGCTTATTTCTGCATTTCAATGTTGCAACTAGCTGAAAACTATCCACAGTGTTCATTTAATCTCAACTAGACACAGCACAGCTAAAATTGGACATCCAGAGTGCATCAAACATGATTTAGAGCTTGTTTATGGAAAAGTGCTTATTTCTGCATTTCAATGTTGCAACTAGCTGAAAACTATCCACAGTGTTCATTTAATCTCAACTAGACACAGCACAGCTAAAATTGGACATCCAGAGTGCATCAAACATGATTTAGAGCTTGTTTATGGAAAAGTGCTTATTTCTGCATTTCAATGTTGCAACTAGCTGAAAACTATCCACAGTGTTCATTTAATCTCAACTAGACACAGCACAGCTAAAATTGGACATCCAGAGTGCATCAAACATGATTTAGAGCTTGTTTATGGAAAAGTGCTTATTTCTGCATTTCAATGTTGCAACTAGCTGAAAACTATCCACAGTGTTCATTTAATCTCAACTAGACACAGCACAGCTAAAATTGGACATCCAGAGTGCATCAAACATGATTTAGAGCTTGTTTATGGAAAAGTGCTTATTTCTGCATTTCAATGTTGCAACTAGCTGAAAACTATCCACAGTGTTCATTTAATCTCAACTAGACACAGCACAGCTAAAATTGGACATCCAGAGTGCATCAAACATGATTTAGAGCTTGTTTATGGAAAAGTGCTTATTTCTGCATTTCAATGTTGCAACTAGCTGAAAACTATCCACAGTGTTCATTTAATCTCAACTAGACACAGCACAGCTAAAATTGGACATCCAGAGTGCATCAAACATGATTTAGAGCTTGTTTATGGAAAAGTGCTTATTTCTGCATTTCAATGTTGCAACTTGCTGAAAACATCCACAGTGTTTTCATAACATCTCGAATAAACATAACAAAAAATTTTCATCCAGAGTGCTTCAAACATGATTTAGAGCTTGTTTATGGAAAAGTGCTTATTTCTGCATTTCAATGTTGCAACTTGCTGAAAACAGTCCACAGTGTTTCATAACATCTCGAATAAACATAACAAAAACATTTTTCATCCAGAGTGCTTCAAACATGATTTAGAGCTTGTTTATGGAAAAGTGCTTATTTCTGCATTTCAATGTTGCAACTAGCTGAAAACAGTCCACAGTGTTTTCATAACATCTCGAATAAACAGCACAAAAAAATTTTTCATCCAGAGTGCATCAAACATGATTTAGAGCTTGTTTATGGAAAAGTGCTTATTTCTGCATTTCAATGTTGCAACTAGCTGAAAACTATCCACAGTGTTCATTTAATCTCAACTAGACACAGCACAGCTAAAATTGGACATCCAGAGTGCATCAAACATGATTTAGAGCTTGTTTATGGAAAAGTGCTTATTTCTGCATTTCAATGTTGCAACTAGCTGAAAACTATCCACAGTGTTCATTTAATCTCAACTAGACACAGCACAGCTAAAATTGGACATCCAGAGTGCATCAAACATGATTTAGAGCTTGTTTATGGAAAAGTGCTTATTTCTGCATTTCAATGTTGCAACTAGCTGAAAACTATCCACAGTGTTCATTTAATCTCAACTAGACACAGCACAGCTAAAATTGGACATCCAGAGTGCATCAAACATGATTTAGAGCTTGTTTATGGAAAAGTGCTTATTTCTGCATTTCAATGTTGCAACTAGCTGAAAACTATCCACAGTGTTCATTAATCTCAACTAGACACAGCACAGCTAAAATTGGACATCCAGAGTGCATCAAACATGATTTAGAGCTTGTTTATGGAAAAGTGCTTATTTCTGCATTTCAATGTTGCAACTAGCTGAAAACTATCCACAGTGTTCATTTAATCTCAACTAGACACAGCACAGCTAAAATTGGACATCCAGAGTGCATCAAACATGATTTAGAGCTTGTTTATGGAAAAGTGCTTATTTCTGCATTTCAATGTTGCAACTAGCTGAAAACTATCCACAGTGTTCATTTAATCTCAACTAGACACAGCACAGCTAAAATTGGACATCCAGAGTGCATCAAACATGATTTAGAGCTTGTTTATGGAAAAGTGCTTATTTCTGCATTTCAATGTTGCAACTAGCTGAAAACTATCCACAGTGTTCATTTAATCTCAACTAGACACAGCACAGCTAAAATTGGACATCCAGAGTGCATCAAACATGATTTAGAGCTTGTTTATGGAAAAGTGCTTATTTCTGCATTTCAATGTTGCAACTAGCTGAAAACTATCCACAGTGTTCATTTAATCTCAACTAGACACAGCACAGCTAAAATTGGACATCCAGAGTGCATCAAACATGATTTAGAGCTTGTTTATGGAAAAGTGCTTATTTCTGCATTTCAATGTTGCAACTAGCTGAAAACTATCCACAGTGTTCATTTAATCTCAACTAGACACAGCACAGCTAAAATTGGACATCCAGAGTGCATCAAACATGATTTAGAGCTTGTTTATGGAAAAGTGCTTATTTCTGCATTTCAATGTTGCAACTAGCTGAAAACTATCCACAGTGTTCATTTAATCTCAACTAGACACAGCACAGCTAAAATTGGACATCCAGAGTGCATCAAACATGATTTAGAGCTTGTTTATGGAAAAGTGCTTATTTCTGCATTTCAATGTTGCAACTAGCTGAAAACTATCCACAGTGTTCATTTAATCTCAACTAGACACAGCACAGCTAAAATTGGACATCCAGAGTGCATCAAACATGATTTAGAGCTTGTTTATGGAAAAGTGCTTATTTCTGCATTTCAATGTTGCAACTAGCTGAAAACTATCCACAGTGTTCATTTAATCTCAACTAGACACAGCACAGCTAAAATTGGACATCCAGAGTGCATCAAACATGATTTAGAGCTTGTTTATGGAAAAGTGCTTATTTCTGCATTTCAATGTTGCAACTTGCTGAAAACAGTCCACAGTGTTTTCATAACATCTCGAATAAACATAACAAAAACATTTTTCATCCAGAGTGCTTCAAACATGATTTAGAGCTTGTTTATGGAAAAGTGCTTATTTCTGCATTTCAATGTTGCAACTAGCTGAAAACAGTCCACAGTGTTTTCATAACATCTCGAATAAACACACAAAAAATTTTCATCCAGAGTGCATCAAACATGATTTAGAGCTTGTTTATGGAAAAGTGCTTATTTCTGCATTTCAATGTTGCAACTAGCTGAAAACTATCCACAGTGTTCATTTAATCTCAACTAGACACAGCACAGCTAAAATTGGACATCCAGAGTGCATCAAACATGATTTAGAGCTTGTTTATGGAAAAGTGCTTATTTCTGCATTTCAATGTTGCAACTAGCTGAAAACTATCCACAGTGTTCATTTAATCTCAACTAGACACAGCACAGCTAAAATTGGACATCCAGAGTGCATCAAACATGATTTAGAGCTTGTTTATGGAAAAGTGCTTATTTCTGCATTTCAATGTTGCAACTAGCTGAAAACTATCCACAGTGTTCATTTAATCTCAACTAGACACAGCACAGCTAAAATTGGACATCCAGAGTGCATCAAACATGATTTAGAGCTTGTTTATGGAAAAGTGCTTATTTCTGCATTTCAATGTTGCAACTAGCTGAAAACTATCCACAGTGTTCATTTAATCTCAACTAGACACAGCACAGCTAAAATTGGACATCCAGAGTGCATCAAACATGATTTAGAGCTTGTTTATGGAAAAGTGCTTATTTCTGCATTTCAATGTTGCAACTAGCTGAAAACTATCCACAGTGTTCATTTAATCTCAACTAGACACAGCACAGCTAAAATTGGACATCCAGAGTGCATCAAACATGATTTAGAGCTTGTTTATGGAAAAGTGCTTATTTCTGCATTTCAATGTTGCAACTAGCTGAAAACTATCCACAGTGTTCATTTAATCTCAACTAGACACAGCACAGCTAAAATTGGACATCCAGAGTGCATCAAACATGATTTAGAGCTTGTTTATGGAAAAGTGCTTATTTCTGCATTTCAATGTTGCAACTAGCTGAAAACTATCCACAGTGTTCATTTAATCTCAACTAGACACAGCACAGCTAAAATTGGACATCCAGAGTGCATCAAACATGATTTAGAGCTTGTTTATGGAAAAGTGCTTATTTCTGCATTTCAATGTTGCAACTTGCTGAAAACAGTCCACAGTGTTTTCATAACATCTCGAATAAACATAACAAAAAATTTTTCATCCAGAGTGCTTCAAACATGATTTAGAGCTTGTTTATGGAAAAGTGCTTATTTCTGCATTTCAATGTTGCAACTTGCTGAAAACAGTCCACAGTGTTTTCATAACATCTCGAATAAACATAACAAAAAAATTTTCATCCAGAGTGCTTCAAACATGATTTAGAGCTTGTTTATGGAAAAGTGCTTATTTCTGCATTTCAATGTTGCAACTAGCTGAAAACAGTCTACAGTGTTTTCATAACATCTCGAATAAACAGCACAAAAACATTTTCATCCAGAGTGCTTCAAACATGATTTAGAGCTTGTTTATGGAAAAGTGCTTATTTCTGCATTTCAATGTTGCAACTAGCTGAAAACTATCCACAGTGTTCATTTAATCTCAACTAGACACAGCACAGCTAAAATTGGACATCCAGAGTGCATCAAACATGATTTAGAGCTTGTTTATGGAAAAGTGCTTATTTCTGCATTTCAATGTTGCAACTAGCTGAAAACTATCCACAGTGTTCATTTAATCTCAACTAGACACAGCACAGCTAAAATTGGACATCCAGAGTGCATCAAACATGATTTAGAGCTAAACAGTCAACAGTGTTTTCATAACATCTCGAATAAACATAACAAAAACATTTTTCATCCAGAGTGCTTCAAACATGATTTAGAGCTTGTTTATGGAAAAGTGCTTATTTCTGCATTTCAATGTTGCAACTAGCTGAAAACTATCCACAGTGTTCATTTAATCTCAACTAGACACAGCACAGCTAAAATTGGACATCCAGAGTGCATCAAACATGATTTAGAGCTTGTTTATGGAAAAGTGCTTATTTCTGCATTTCAATGTTGCAACTAGCTGAAAACTATCCACAGTGTTCATTTAATCTCAACTAGACACAGCACAGCTAAAATTGGACATCCAGAGTGCATCAAACATGATTTAGAGCTTGTTTATGGAAAAGTGCTTATTTCTGCATTTCAATGTTGCAACTAGCTGAAAACTATCCACAGTGTTCATTTAATCTCAACTAGACACAGCACAGCTAAAATTGGACATCCAGAGTGCATCAAACATGATTTAGAGCTTGTTTATGGAAAAGTGCTTATTTCTGCATTTCAATGTTGCAACTAGCTGAAAACTATCCACAGTGTTCATTTAATCTCAACTAGACACAGCACAGCTAAAATTGGACATCCAGAGTGCATCAAACATGATTTAGAGCTTGTTTATGGAAAAGTGCTTATTTCTGCATTTCAATGTTGCAACTAGCTGAAAACTATCCACAGTGTTCATTTAATCTCAACTAGACACAGCACAGCTAAAATTGGACATCCAGAGTGCATCAAACATGATTTAGAGCTTGTTTATGGAAAAGTGCTTATTTCTGCATTTCAATGTTGCAACTAGCTGAAAACTATCCACAGTGTTCATTTAATCTCAACTAGACACAGCACAGCTAAAATTGGACATCCAGAGTGCATCAAACATGATTTAGAGCTAAACAGTCAACAGTGTTTTCATAACATCTCGAATAAACATAACAAAAACATTTTTCATCCAGAGTGCTTCAAACATGATTTAGAGCTTGTTTATGGAAAAGTGCTTATTTCTGCATTTCAATGTTGCAACTAGCTGAAAACTATCCACAGTGTTCATTTAATCTCAACTAGACACAGCACAGCTAAAATTGGACATCCAGAGTGCATCAAACATGATTTAGAGCTTGTTTATGGAAAAGTGCTTATTTCTGCATTTCAATGTTGCAACTAGCTGAAAACTATCCACAGTGTTCATTTAATCTCAACTAGACACAGCACAGCTAAAATTGGACATCCAGAGTGCATCAAACATGATTTAGAGCTTGTTTATGGAAAAGTGCTTATTTCTGCATTTCAATGTTGCAACTAGCTGAAAACTATCCACAGTGTTCATTTAATCTCAACTAGACACAGCACAGCTAAAATTGGACATCCAGAGTGCATCAAACATGATTTAGAGCTTGTTTATGGAAAAGTGCTTATTTCTGCATTTCAATGTTGCAACTAGCTGAAAACTATCCACAGTGTTCATTTAATCTCAACTAGACACAGCACAGCTAAAATTGGACATCCAGAGTGCATCAAACATGATTTAGAGCTTGTTTATGGAAAAGTGCTTATTTCTGCATTTCAATGTTGCAACTAGCTGAAAACTATCCACAGTGTTCATTTAATCTCAACTAGACACAGCACAGCTAAAATTGGACATCCAGAGTGCATCAAACATGATTTAGAGCTTGTTTATGGAAAAGTGCTTATTTCTGCATTTCAATGTTGCAACTAGCTGAAAACTATCCACAGTGTTCATTTAATCTCAACTAGACACAGCACAGCTAAAATTGGACATCCAGAGTGCATCAAACATGATTTAGAGCTTGTTTATGGAAAAGTGCTTATTTCTGCATTTCAATGTTGCAACTTGCTGAAAACAGTCCACAGTGTTTTCATAACATCTCGAATAAACATAACAAAAACATTTTCATCCAGAGTGCTTCAAACATGATTTAGAGCTTGTTTATGGAAAAGTGCTTATTTCTGCATTTCAATGTTGCAACTTGCTGAAAACAGTCTACAGTGTTTTCATAACATCTCGAATAAACATAACAAAAACATTTTCATCCAGAGTGCTTCAAACATGATTTAGAGCTTGTTTATGGAAAAGTGCTTATTTCTGCATTTCAATGTTGCAACTAGCTGAAAACTATCCACAGTGTTCATTTAATCTCAACTAGACACAGCACAGCTAAAATTGGACATCCAGAGTGCATCAAACATGATTTAGAGCTTGTTTATGGAAAAGTGCTTATTTCTGCATTTCAATGTTGCAACTAGCTGAAAACTATCCACAGTGTTCATTTAATCTCAACTAGACACAGCACAGCTAAAATTGGACATCCAGAGTGCATCAAACATGATTTAGAGCTTGTTTATGGAAAAGTGCTTATTTCTGCATTTCAATGTTGCAACTAGCTGAAAACTATCCACAGTGTTCATTTAATCTCAACTAGACACAGCACAGCTAAAATTGGACATCCAGAGTGCATCAAACATGATTTAGAGCTTGTTTATGGAAAAGTGCTTATTTCTGCATTTCAATGTTGCAACTAGCTGAAAACTATCCACAGTGTTCATTTAATCTCAACTAGACACAGCACAGCTAAAATTGGACATCCAGAGTGCATCAAACATGATTTAGAGCTTGTTTATGGAAAAGTGCTTATTTCTGCATTTCAATGTTGCAACTAGCTGAAAACTATCCACAGTGTTCATTTAATCTCAACTAGACACAGCACAGCTAAAATTGGACATCCAGAGTGCATCAAACATGATTTAGAGCTTGTTTATGGAAAAGTGCTTATTTCTGCATTTCAATGTTGCAACTAGCTGAAAACTATCCACAGTGTTCATTTAATCTCAACTAGACACAGCACAGCTAAAATTGGACATCCAGAGTGCATCAAACATGATTTAGAGCTTGTTTATGGAAAAGTGCTTATTTCTGCATTTCAATGTTGCAACTAGCTGAAAACTATCCACAGTGTTCATTTAATCTCAACTAGACACAGCACAGCTAAAATTGGACATCCAGAGTGCATCAAACATGATTTAGAGCTTGTTTATGGAAAAGTGCTTATTTCTGCATTTCAATGTTGCAACTAGCTGAAAACTATCCACAGTGTTCATTTAATCTCAACTAGACACAGCACAGCTAAAATTGGACATCCAGAGTGCATCAAACATGATTTAGAGCTTGTTTATGGAAAAGTGCTTATTTCTGCATTTCAATGTTGCAACTTGCTGAAAACAGTCCACAGTGTTTTCATAACATCTCGAATAAACATAACAAAAACATTTTTCATCCAGAGTGCTTCAAACATGATTTAGAGCTTGTTTATGGAAAAGTGCTTATTTCTGCATTTCAATGTTGCAACTTGCTGAAAACAGTCTACAGTGTTTTCATAACATCTCGAATAAACATAACAAAAAAAATTTTCATCCAGAGTGCTTCAAACATGATTTAGAGCTTGTTTATGGAAAAGTGCTTATTTCTGCATTTCAATGTTGCAACTAGCTGAAAACCACAGTGTTTTCATAACATCTCGAATAAACACACAAAAATTTTTCATCCAGAGTGCTTCAAACATGATTTAGAGCTTGTTTATGGAAAAGTGCTTATTTCTGCATTTCAATGTTGCAACTAGCTGAAAACTATCCACAGTGTTCATTTAATCTCAACTAGACACAGCACAGCTAAAATTGGACATCCAGAGTGCATCAAACATGATTTAGAGCTTGTTTATGGAAAAGTGCTTATTTCTGCATTTCAATGTTGCAACTAGCTGAAAACTATCCACAGTGTTCATTTAATCTCAACTAGACACAGCACAGCTAAAATTGGACATCCAGAGTGCATCAAACATGATTTAGAGCTAAAAAGTGCAACATGTTTTCATACATCTCGAATAAACATAACAAAAACATTTTTCATCCAGAGTGCATCAAACATGATTTAGAGCTTGTTTATGGAAAAGTGCTTATTTCTGCATTTCAATGTTGCAACTAGCTGAAAACTATCCACAGTGTTCATTTAATCTCAACTAGACACAGCACAGCTAAAATTGGACATCCAGAGTGCATCAAACATGATTTAGAGCTTGTTTATGGAAAAGTGCTTATTTCTGCATTTCAATGTTGCAACTAGCTGAAAACATCCACAGTGTTCATAACATCTCAATAAACATAACAAAAATTTTTCATCCAGAGTGCTTCAAACATGATTTAGAGCTTGTTTATGGAAAAGTGCTTATTTCTGCATTTCAATGTTGCAACTAGCTGAAAACAGTCCACAGTGTTTCATAACATCTCGAATAAACATAACAAAAAATTTTCATCCAGAGTGCTTCAAACATGATTTAGAGCTTGTTTATGGAAAAGTGCTTATTTCTGCATTTCAATGTTGCAACTAGCTGAAAACTATCCACAGTGTTCATTTAATCTCAACTAGACACAGCACAGCTAAAATTGGACATCCAGAGTGCATCAAACATGATTTAGAGCTTGTTTATGGAAAAGTGCTTATTTCTGCATTTCAATGTTGCAACTAGCTGAAAACTATCCACAGTGTTCATTTAATCTCAACTAGACACAGCACAGCTAAAATTGGACATCCAGAGTGCATCAAACATGATTTAGAGCTTGTTTATGGAAAAGTGCTTATTTCTGCATTTCAATGTTGCAACTAGCTGAAAACTATCCACAGTGTTCATTTAATCTCAACTAGACACAGCACAGCTAAAATTGGACATCCAGAGTGCATCAAACATGATTTAGAGCTTGTTTATGGAAAAGTGCTTATTTCTGCATTTCAATGTTGCAACTAGCTGAAAACTATCCACAGTGTTCATTTAATCTCAACTAGACACAGCACAGCTAAAATTGGACATCCAGAGTGCATCAAACATGATTTAGAGCTTGTTTATGGAAAAGTGCTTATTTCTGCATTTCAATGTTGCAACTAGCTGAAAACTATCCACAGTGTTCATTTAATCTCAACTAGACACAGCACAGCTAAAATTGGACATCCAGAGTGCATCAAACATGATTTAGAGCTTGTTTATGGAAAAGTGCTTATTTCTGCATTTCAATGTTGCAACTAGCTGAAAACTATCCACAGTGTTCATTTAATCTCAACTAGACACAGCACAGCTAAAATTGGACATCCAGAGTGCATCAAACATGATTTAGAGCTTGTTTATGGAAAAGTGCTTATTTCTGCATTTCAATGTTGCAACTAGCTGAAAACTATCCACAGTGTTCATTTAATCTCAACTAGACACAGCACAGCTAAAATTGGACATCCAGAGTGCATCAAACATGATTTAGAGCTTGTTTATGGAAAAGTGCTTATTTCTGCATTTCAATGTTGCAACTAGCTGAAAACTATCCACAGTGTTCATTTAATCTCAACTAGACACAGCACAGCTAAAATTGGACATCCAGAGTGCATCAAACATGATTTAGAGCTAAACAGTCCACAGTGTTTTCATAACATCTCGAATAAACATAACAAAAAATTTTTCATCCAGAGTGCATCAAACATGATTTAGAGCTTGTTTATGGAAAAGTGCTTATTTCTGCATTTCAATGTTGCAACTTGCTGAAAACAGTCACAGTGTTTTCATAACATCTCGAATAAACATAACAAAAAAATTTTCATCCAGAGTGCTTCAAACATGATTTAGAGCTTGTTTATGGAAAAGTGCTTATTTCTGCATTTCAATGTTGCAACTAGCTGAAAACAGTCCACAGTGTTTTCATAACATCTCGAATAAACAGCACAAAAAATTTTTCATCCAGAGTGCATCAAACATGATTTAGAGCTTGTTTATGGAAAAGTGCTTATTTCTGCATTTCAATGTTGCAACTAGCTGAAAACTATCCACAGTGTTCATTTAATCTCAACTAGACACAGCACAGCTAAAATTGGACATCCAGAGTGCATCAAACATGATTTAGAGCTTGTTTATGGAAAAGTGCTTATTTCTGCATTTCAATGTTGCAACTAGCTGAAAACTATCCACAGTGTTCATTTAATCTCAACTAGACACAGCACAGCTAAAATTGGACATCCAGAGTGCATCAAACATGATTTAGAGCTAAAACAGTCAACAGTGTTTTTCATAACATCTCGAATAAACATAACAAAAACATTTTTCATCCAGAGTGCTTCAAACATGATTTAGAGCTTGTTTATGGAAAAGTGCTTATTTCTGCATTTCAATGTTGCAACTAGCTGAAAACTATCCACAGTGTTCATTTAATCTCAACTAGACACAGCACAGCTAAAATTGGACATCCAGAGTGCATCAAACATGATTTAGAGCTTGTTTATGGAAAAGTGCTTATTTCTGCATTTCAATGTTGCAACTAGCTGAAAACTATCCACAGTGTTCATTTAATCTCAACTAGACACAGCACAGCTAAAATTGGACATCCAGAGTGCATCAAACATGATTTAGAGCTTGTTTATGGAAAAGTGCTTATTTCTGCATTTCAATGTTGCAACTAGCTGAAAACTATCCACAGTGTTCATTTAATCTCAACTAGACACAGCACAGCTAAAATTGGACATCCAGAGTGCATCAAACATGATTTAGAGCTTGTTTATGGAAAAGTGCTTATTTCTGCATTTCAATGTTGCAACTAGCTGAAAACTATCCACAGTGTTCATTTAATCTCAACTAGACACAGCACAGCTAAAATTGGACATCCAGAGTGCATCAAACATGATTTAGAGCTTGTTTATGGAAAAGTGCTTATTTCTGCATTTCAATGTTGCAACTAGCTGAAAACTATCCACAGTGTTCATTTAATCTCAACTAGACACAGCACAGCTAAAATTGGACATCCAGAGTGCATCAAACATGATTTAGAGCTTGTTTATGGAAAAGTGCTTATTTCTGCATTTCAATGTTGCAACTAGCTGAAAACTATCCACAGTGTTCATTTAATCTCAACTAGACACAGCACAGCTAAAATTGGACATCCAGAGTGCATCAAACATGATTTAGAGCTTGTTTATGGAAAAGTGCTTATTTCTGCATTTCAATGTTGCAACTAGCTGAAAACTATCCACAGTGTTCATTTAATCTCAACTAGACACAGCACAGCTAAAATTGGACATCCAGAGTGCATCAAACATGATTTAGAGCTTGTTTATGGAAAAGTGCTTATTTCTGCATTTCAATGTTGCAACTAGCTGAAAACTATCCACAGTGTTCATTTAATCTCAACTAGACACAGCACAGCTAAAATTGGACATCCAGAGTGCATCAAACATGATTTAGAGCTTGTTTATGGAAAAGTGCTTATTTCTGCATTTCAATGTTGCAACTAGCTGAAAACTATCCACAGTGTTCATTTAATCTCAACTAGACACAGCACAGCTAAAATTGGACATCCAGAGTGCATCAAACATGATTTAGAGCTTGTTTATGGAAAAGTGCTTATTTCTGCATTTCAATGTTGCAACTAGCTGAAAACTATCCACAGTGTTCATTTAATCTCAACTAGACACAGCACAGCTAAAATTGGACATCCAGAGTGCATCAAACATGATTTAGAGCTTGTTTATGGAAAAGTGCTTATTTCTGCATTTCAATGTTGCAACTAGCTGAAAACTATCCACAGTGTTCATTTAATCTCAACTAGACACAGCACAGCTAAAATTGGACATCCAGAGTGCATCAAACATGATTTAGAGCTTGTTTATGGAAAAGTGCTTATTTCTGCATTTCAATGTTGCAACTAGCTGAAAACTATCCACAGTGTTCATTTAATCTCAACTAGACACAGCACAGCTAAAATTGGACATCCAGAGTGCATCAAACATGATTTAGAGCTTGTTTATGGAAAAGTGCTTATTTCTGCATTTCAATGTTGCAACTAGCTGAAAACTATCCACAGTGTTCATTTAATCTCAACTAGACACAGCACAGCTAAAATTGGACATCCAGAGTGCATCAAACATGATTTAGAGCTTGTTTATGGAAAAGTGCTTATTTCTGCATTTCAATGTTGCAACTTGCTGAAAACAGTCCACAGTGTTTTCATAACATCTCGAATAAACATAACAAAAATTGGACATCCAGAGTGCATCAAACATGATTTAGAGCTTGTTTATGGAAAAGTGCTTATTTCTGCATTTCAATGTTGCAACTAGCTGAAAACA
Source organism: Oncorhynchus kisutch (assembly GCF_002021735.2). Taxonomy (NCBI): domain Eukaryota; kingdom Metazoa; phylum Chordata; class Actinopteri; order Salmoniformes; family Salmonidae; genus Oncorhynchus; species Oncorhynchus kisutch. The sequence continues at coordinate 117,128 of NW_022262097.1, read as the reverse complement.
GTCCACAGTGTTCATTAATCTCGAATAAACAGCACAAAAAATTGGACATCCAGAGTGCATCAAACATGATTTAGAGCTTGTTTATGGAAAAGTGCTTATTTCTGCATTTCAATGTTGCAACTAGCTGAAAACTATCCACAGTGTTCATTTAATCTCAACTAGACACAGCACAGCTAAAATTGGACATCCAGAGTGCATCAAACATGATTTAGAGCTTGTTTATGGAAAAGTGCTTATTTCTGCATTTCAATGTTGCAACTAGCTGAAAACTATCCACAGTGTTCATTTAATCTCAACTAGACACAGCACAGCTAAAATTGGACATCCAGAGTGCATCAAACATGATTTAGAGCTTGTTTATGGAAAAGTGCTTATTTCTGCATTTCAATGTTGCAACTAGCTGAAAACTATCCACAGTGTTCATTTAATCTCAACTAGACACAGCACAGCTAAAATTGGACATCCAGAGTGCATCAAACATGATTTAGAGCTTGTTTATGGAAAAGTGCTTATTTCTGCATTTCAATGTTGCAACTAGCTGAAAACTATCCACAGTGTTCATTTAATCTCAACTAGACACAGCACAGCTAAAATTGGACATCCAGAGTGCATCAAACATGATTTAGAGCTTGTTTATGGAAAAGTGCTTATTTCTGCATTTCAATGTTGCAACTAGCTGAAAACTATCCACAGTGTTCATTTAATCTCAACTAGACACAGCACAGCTAAAATTGGACATCCAGAGTGCATCAAACATGATTTAGAGCTTGTTTATGGAAAAGTGCTTATTTCTGCATTTCAATGTTGCAACTAGCTGAAAACTATCCACAGTGTTCATTAATCTCAACTAGACACAGCACAAAAAATTGGACATCCAGAGTGCATCAAACATGATTTAGAGCTTGTTTATGGAAAAGTGCTTATTTCTGCATTTCAATGTTGCAACTAGCTGAAAACATCCACAGTGTTCATAACATCTCGAATAAACATAACAAAAAATTTTTCATCCAGAGTGCTTCAAACATGATTTAGAGCTTGTTTATGGAAAAGTGCTTATTTCTGCATTTCAATGTTGCAACTAGCTGAAAACTATCCACAGTGTTCATTTAATCTCAACTAGACACAGCACAGCTAAAATTGGACATCCAGAGTGCATCAAACATGATTTAGAGCTTGTTTATGGAAAAGTGCTTATTTCTGCATTTCAATGTTGCAACTAGCTGAAAACTATCCACAGTGTTCATTTAATCTCAACTAGACACAGCACAGCTAAAATTGGACATCCAGAGTGCATCAAACATGATTTAGAGCTAAACAGTCAACAGTGTTTTCATAACATCTCGAATAAACATAATAAAAACATTTTTCATCCAGAGTGCTTCAAACAGGATTTGGAGCTTGTTTATGGAAAAGTGCTTATTTCTGCATTTCAATGTTGCAACTAGCTGAAAACTATCCACAGTGTTCATTTAATCTCAACTAGACACAGCACAGCTAAAATTGGACATCCAGAGTGCATCAAACATGATTTAGAGCTTGTTTATGGAAAAGTGCTTATTTCTGCATTTCAATGTTGCAACTAGCTGAAAACTATCCACAGTGTTCATTTAATCTCAACTAGACACAGCACAGCTAAAATTGGACATCCAGAGTGCATCAAACATGATTTAGAGCTTGTTTATGGAAAAGTGCTTATTTCTGCATTTCAATGTTGCAACTAGCTGAAAACTATCCACAGTGTTCATTTAATCTCAACTAGACACAGCACAGCTAAAATTGGACATCCAGAGTGCATCAAACATGATTTAGAGCTTGTTTATGGAAAAGTGCTTATTTCTGCATTTCAATGTTGCAACTAGCTGAAAACTATCCACAGTGTTCATTTAATCTCAACTAGACACAGCACAGCTAAAATTGGACATCCAGAGTGCATCAAACATGATTTAGAGCTTGTTTATGGAAAAGTGCTTATTTCTGCATTTCAATGTTGCAACTAGCTGAAAACTATCCACAGTGTTCATTTAATCTCAACTAGACACAGCACAGCTAAAATTGGACATCCAGAGTGCATCAAACATGATTTAGAGCTTGTTTATGGAAAAGTGCTTATTTCTGCATTTCAATGTTGCAACTAGCTGAAAACTATCCACAGTGTTCATTTAATCTCAACTAGACACAGCACAACTAAAATTGGACATCCAGAGTGCATCAAACATGATTTAGAGCTTGTTTATGGAAAAGTGCTTATTTCTGCATTTCAATGTTGCAACTAGCTGAAAACAGTCTACAGTGTTTTCATAACATCTCGAATAAACATAACAAAAACATTTTTCATCCAGAGTGCTTCAAACATGATTTAGAGCTTGTTTATGGAAAAGTGCTTATTTCTGCATTTCAATGTTGCAACTAGCTGAAAACTATCCACAGTGTTCATTTAATCTCAACTAGACACAGCACAGCTAAAATTGGACATCCAGAGTGCATCAAACATGATTTAGAGCTTGTTTATGGAAAAGTGCTTATTTCTGCATTTCAATGTTGCAACTAGCTGAAAACTATCCACAGTGTTCATTTAATCTCAACTAGACACAGCACAGCTAAAATTGGACATCCAGAGTGCATCAAACATGATTTAGAGCTAAACAGTCAACAGTGTTTCATAACATCTCGAATAAACATAATAAAAACATTTTTCATCCAGAGTGCTTCAAACATGATTTAGAGCTTGTTTATGGAAAAGTGCTTATTTCTGCATTTCAATGTTGCAACTAGCTGAAAACTATCCACAGTGTTCATTTAATCTCAACTAGACACAGCACAGCTAAAATTGGACATCCAGAGTGCATCAAACATGATTTAGAGCTTGTTTATGGAAAAGTGCTTATTTCTGCATTTCAATGTTGCAACTAGCTGAAAACTATCCACAGTGTTCATTTAATCTCAACTAGACACAGCACAGCTAAAATTGGACATCCAGAGTGCATCAAACATGATTTAGAGCTTGTTTATGGAAAAGTGCTTATTTCTGCATTTCAATGTTGCAACTAGCTGAAAACTATCCACAGTGTTCATTTAATCTCAACTAGACACAGCACAGCTAAAATTGGACATCCAGAGTGCATCAAACATGATTTAGAGCTTGTTTATGGAAAAGTGCTTATTTCTGCATTTCAATGTTGCAACTAGCTGAAAACTATCCACAGTGTTCATTTAATCTCAACTAGACACAGCACAGCTAAAATTGGACATCCAGAGTGCATCAAACATGATTTAGAGCTTGTTTATGGAAAAGTGCTTATTTCTGCATTTCAATGTTGCAACTAGCTGAAAACTATCCACAGTGTTCATTTAATCTCAACTAGACACAGCACAGCTAAAATTGGACATCCAGAGTGCATCAAACATGATTTAGAGCTTGTTTATGGAAAAGTGCTTATTTCTGCATTTCAATGTTGCAACTAGCTGAAAACTATCCACAGTGTTCATTTAATCTCAACTAGACACAGCACAGCTAAAATTGGACATCCAGAGTGCATCAAACATGATTTAGAGCTTGTTTATGGAAAAGTGCTTATTTCTGCATTTCAATGTTGCAACTAGCTGAAAACATCCACAGTGTTCATAACATCTCAATAAACATAACAAAAATTGGACATCCAGAGTGCATCAAACATGATTTAGAGCTTGTTTATGGAAAAGTGCTTATTTCTGCATTTCAATGTTGCAACTAGCTGAAAACTATCCACAGTGTTCATTTAATCTCAACTAGACACAGCACAGCTAAAATTGGACATCCAGAGTGCATCAAACATGATTTAGAGCTTGTTTATGGAAAAGTGCTTATTTCTGCATTTCAATGTTGCAACTAGCTGAAAACTATCCACAGTGTTCATTTAATCTCAACTAGACACAGCACAGCTAAAATTGGACATCCAGAGTGCATCAAACATGATTTAGAGCTAAACAGTCAACAGTGTTTCATAACATCTCGAATAAACATAACAAAAACATTTTTCATCCAGAGTGCTTCAAACATGATTTAGAGCTTGTTTATGGAAAAGTGCTTATTTCTGCATTTCAATGTTGCAACTAGCTGAAAACTATCCACAGTGTTCATTTAATCTCAACTAGACACAGCACAGCTAAAATTGGACATCCAGAGTGCATCAAACATGATTTAGAGCTTGTTTATGGAAAAGTGCTTATTTCTGCATTTCAATGTTGCAACTAGCTGAAAACTATCCACAGTGTTCATTTAATCTCAACTAGACACAGCACAGCTAAAATTGGACATCCAGAGTGCATCAAACATGATTTAGAGCTTGTTTATGGAAAAGTGCTTATTTCTGCATTTCAATGTTGCAACTAGCTGAAAACTATCCACAGTGTTCATTTAATCTCAACTAGACACAGCACAGCTAAAATTGGACATCCAGAGTGCATCAAACATGATTTAGAGCTTGTTTATGGAAAAGTGCTTATTTCTGCATTTCAATGTTGCAACTAGCTGAAAACTATCCACAGTGTTCATTTAATCTCAACTAGACACAGCACAGCTAAAATTGGACATCCAGAGTGCATCAAACATGATTTAGAGCTTGTTTATGGAAAAGTGCTTATTTCTGCATTTCAATGTTGCAACTAGCTGAAAACTATCCACAGTGTTCATTTAATCTCAACTAGACACAGCACAGCTAAAATTGGACATCCAGAGTGCATCAAACATGATTTAGAGCTTGTTTATGGAAAAGTGCTTATTTCTGCATTTCAATGTTGCAACTAGCTGAAAACTATCCACAGTGTTCATTTAATCTCAACTAGACACAGCACAGCTAAAATTGGACATCCAGAGTGCATCAAACATGATTTAGAGCTTGTTTATGGAAAAGTGCTTATTTCTGCATTTCAATGTTGCAACTAGCTGAAAACTATCCACAGTGTTCATTAATCTCAACTAGACACAGCACAGCTAAAATTGGACATCCAGAGTGCATCAAACATGATTTAGAGCTTGTTTATGGAAAAGTGCTTATTTCTGCATTTCAATGTTGCAACTAGCTGAAAACTATCCACAGTGTTCATTTAATCTCAACTAGACACAGCACAGCTAAAATTGGACATCCAGAGTGCATCAAACATGATTTAGAGCTTGTTTATGGAAAAGTGCTTATTTCTGCATTTCAATGTTGCAACTAGCTGAAAACTATCCACAGTGTTCATTTAATCTCAACTAGACACAGCACAGCTAAAATTGGACATCCAGAGTGCATCAAACATGATTTAGAGCTTGTTTATGGAAAAGTGCTTATTTCTGCATTTCAATGTTGCAACTTCATAACATCTCGAATAAACTATAACAAAAAAATTTTCATCCAGAGTGCATCAAACATGATTTAGAGCTTGTTTATGGAAAAGTGCTTATTTCTGCATTTCAATGTTGCAACTAGCTGAAAACTATCCACAGTGTTCATTTAATCTCAACTAGACACAGCACAGCTAAAATTGGACATCCAGAGTGCATCAAACATGATTTAGAGCTTGTTTATGGAAAAGTGCTTATTTCTGCATTTCAATGTTGCAACTAGCTGAAAACTATCCACAGTGTTCATTTAATCTCAACTAGACACAGCACAGCTAAAATTGGACATCCAGAGTGCATCAAACATGATTTAGAGCTTGTTTATGGAAAAGTGCTTATTTCTGCATTTCAATGTTGCAACTTGCTGAAAACATCCACAGTGTTCATTAATCTCAACTAGACACAGCACAGCTAAAATTGGACATCCAGAGTGCATCAAACATGATTTAGAGCTTGTTTATGGAAAAGTGCTTATTTCTGCATTTCAATGTTGCAACTAGCTGAAAACTATCCACAGTGTTCATTTAATCTCAACTAGACACAGCACAGCTAAAATTGGACATCCAGAGTGCATCAAACATGATTTAGAGCTTGTTTATGGAAAAGTGCTTATTTCTGCATTTCAATGTTGCAACTAGCTGAAAACTATCCACAGTGTTCATTTAATCTCAACTAGACACAGCACAGCTAAAATTGGACATCCAGAGTGCATCAAACATGATTTAGAGCTTGTTTATGGAAAAGTGCTTATTTCTGCATTTCAATGTTGCAACTAGCTGAAAACTATCCACAGTGTTCATTTAATCTCAACTAGACACAGCACAGCTAAAATTGGACATCCAGAGTGCATCAAACATGATTTAGAGCTTGTTTATGGAAAAGTGCTTATTTCTGCATTTCAATGTTGCAACTAGCTGAAAACATCCACAGTGTTCATAACATCTCGAATAAACATAACAAAAAATTTTTCATCCAGAGTGCTTCAAACATGATTTAGAGCTTGTTTATGGAAAAGTGCTTATTTCTGCATTTCAATGTTGCAACTAGCTGAAAACTATCCACAGTGTTCATTTAATCTCAACTAGACACAGCACAGCTAAAATTGGACATCCAGAGTGCATCAAACATGATTTAGAGCTTGTTTATGGAAAAGTGCTTATTTCTGCATTTCAATGTTGCAACTAGCTGAAAACTATCCACAGTGTTCATTTAATCTCAACTAGACACAGCACAGCTAAAATTGGACATCCAGAGTGCATCAAACATGATTTAGAGCTTGTTTATGGAAAAGTGCTTATTTCTGCATTTCAATGTTGCAACTAGCTGAAAACTATCCACAGTGTTCATTTAATCTCAACTAGACACAGCACAGCTAAAATTGGACATCCAGAGTGCATCAAACATGATTTAGAGCTTGTTTATGGAAAAGTGCTTATTTCTGCATTTCAATGTTGCAACTAGCTGAAAACTATCCACAGTGTTCATTTAATCTCAACTAGACACAGCACAGCTAAAATTGGACATCCAGAGTGCATCAAACATGATTTAGAGCTTGTTTATGGAAAAGTGCTTATTTCTGCATTTCAATGTTGCAACTAGCTGAAAACTATCCACAGTGTTCATTTAATCTCAACTAGACACAGCACAGCTAAAATTGGACATCCAGAGTGCATCAAACATGATTTAGAGCTTGTTTATGGAAAAGTGCTTATTTCTGCATTTCAATGTTGCAACTAGCTGAAAACTATCCACAGTGTTCATTTAATCTCAACTAGACACAGCACAGCTAAAATTGGACATCCAGAGTGCATCAAACATGATTTAGAGCTTGTTTATGGAAAAGTGCTTATTTCTGCATTTCAATGTTGCAACTAGCTGAAAACTATCCACAGTGTTCATTTAATCTCAACTAGACACAGCACAGCTAAAATTGGACATCCAGAGTGCATCAAACATGATTTAGAGCTTGTTTATGGAAAAGTGCTTATTTCTGCATTTCAATGTTGCAACTTGCTGAAAACAGTCCACAGTGTTTTCATAACATCTCGAATAAACATAACAAAAAATTTTTCATCCAGAGTGCTTCAAACATGATTTAGAGCTTGTTTATGGAAAAGTGCTTATTTCTGCATTTCAATGTTGCAACTAGCTGAAAACATCTACAGTGTTTCATAACATCTCGAATAACATAACAAAAATTTTTCATCCAGAGTGCTTCAAACATGATTTAGAGCTTGTTTATGGAAAAGTGCTTATTTCTGCATTTCAATGTTGCAACTAGCTGAAAACTATCCACAGTGTTCATTTAATCTCAACTAGACACAGCACAGCTAAAATTGGACATCCAGAGTGCATCAAACATGATTTAGAGCTTGTTTATGGAAAAGTGCTTATTTCTGCATTTCAATGTTGCAACTAGCTGAAAACTATCCACAGTGTTCATTTAATCTCAACTAGACACAGCACAGCTAAAATTGGACATCCAGAGTGCATCAAACATGATTTAGAGCTAAACAGTCACAGTGTTTTCATAACATCTCGAATAAACATAAGCAAAAACATTTCATCCAGAGTGCTTCAAACATGATTTAGAGCTTGTTTATGGAAAAGTGCTTATTTCTGCATTTCAATGTTGCAACTAGCTGAAAACTATCCACAGTGTTCATTTAATCTCAACTAGACACAGCACAGCTAAAATTGGACATCCAGAGTGCATCAAACATGATTTAGAGCTTGTTTATGGAAAAGTGCTTATTTCTGCATTTCAATGTTGCAACTAGCTGAAAACTATCCACAGTGTTCATTTAATCTCAACTAGACACAGCACAGCTAAAATTGGACATCCAGAGTGCATCAAACATGATTTAGAGCTTGTTTATGGAAAAGTGCTTATTTCTGCATTTCAATGTTGCAACTAGCTGAAAACTATCCACAGTGTTCATTTAATCTCAACTAGACACAGCACAGCTAAAATTGGACATCCAGAGTGCATCAAACATGATTTAGAGCTTGTTTATGGAAAAGTGCTTATTTCTGCATTTCAATGTTGCAACTAGCTGAAAACTATCCACAGTGTTCATTTAATCTCAACTAGACACAGCACAGCTAAAATTGGACATCCAGAGTGCATCAAACATGATTTAGAGCTAAACAGTCAACAGTGTGTTCATAACATCTCGAATAAACATAATAAAAACATTTTTCATCCAGAGTGCTTCAAACATGATTTAGAGCTTGTTTATGGAAAAGTGCTTATTTCTGCATTTCAATGTTGCAACTAGCTGAAAACTATCCACAGTGTTCATTTAATCTCAACTAGACACAGCACAGCTAAAATTGGACATCCAGAGTGCATCAAACATGATTTAGAGCTTGTTTATGGAAAAGTGCTTATTTCTGCATTTCAATGTTGCAACTAGCTGAAAACTATCCACAGTGTTCATTTAATCTCAACTAGACACAGCACAGCTAAAATTGGACATCCAGAGTGCATCAAACATGATTTAGAGCTTGTTTATGGAAAAGTGCTTATTTCTGCATTTCAATGTTGCAACTAGCTGAAAACTATCCACAGTGTTCATTTAATCTCAACTAGACACAGCACAGCTAAAATTGGACATCCAGAGTGCATCAAACATGATTTAGAGCTTGTTTATGGAAAAGTGCTTATTTCTGCATTTCAATGTTGCAACTAGCTGAAAACTATCCACAGTGTTCATTTAATCTCAACTAGACACAGCACAGCTAAAATTGGACATCCAGAGTGCATCAAACATGATTTAGAGCTTGTTTATGGAAAAGTGCTTATTTCTGCATTTCAATGTTGCAACTAGCTGAAAACTATCCACAGTGTTCATTTAATCTCAACTAGACACAGCACAGCTAAAATTGGACATCCAGAGTGCATCAAACATGATTTAGAGCTAAACAGTTGTTTATCATAAATCTCGTGCTAATAAAAACATTTTCATCCAGAGTGCTTCAAACATGATTTAGAGCTTGTTTATGGAAAAGTGCTTATTTCTGCATTTCAATGTTGCAACTAGCTGAAAACTATCCACAGTGTTCATTTAATCTCAACTAGACACAGCACAGCTAAAATTGGACATCCAGAGTGCATCAAACATGATTTAGAGCTTGTTTATGGAAAAGTGCTTATTTCTGCATTTCAATGTTGCAACTAGCTGAAAACTATCCACAGTGTTCATTTAATCTCAACTAGACACAGCACAGCTAAAATTGGACATCCAGAGTGCATCAAACATGATTTAGAGCTTGTTTATGGAAAAGTGCTTATTTCTGCATTTCAATGTTGCAACTAGCTGAAAACTATCCACAGTGTTCATTTAATCTCAACTAGACACAGCACAGCTAAAATTGGACATCCAGAGTGCATCAAACATGATTTAGAGCTTGTTTATGGAAAAGTGCTTATTTCTGCATTTCAATGTTGCAACTAGCTGAAAACTATCCACAGTGTTCATTTAATCTCAACTAGACACAGCACAGCTAAAATTGGACATCCAGAGTGCATCCAACATGATTTAGAGCTAAACAGTCAACAGTGTGTTCATAACATCTCGAATAAACATAATAAAAACATTTTTCATCCAGAGTGCTTCAACAGGATTTGGAGCTTGTTTATGGAAAAGTGCTTATTTCTGCATTTCAATGTTGCAACTAGCTGAAAACTATCCACAAAGTTCATTTAATCTCAACTAGACACAGCACAGCTAAAATTGGACATCCAGAGTGCATCAAACATGATTTAGAGCTTGTTTATGGAAAAGTGCTTATTTCTGCATTTCAATGTTGCAACTAGCTGAAAACTATCCACAGTGTTCATTTAATCTCAACTAGACACAGCACAGCTAAAATTGGACATCCAGAGTGCATCAACATGATTTAGAGCTTGTTTATGGAAAAGTGCTTATTTCTGCATTTCAATGTTGCAACTAGCTGAAAACTATCACAGTGTTCATTTAATCTCAACTCGACACAGCACAGCTAAAATTGGACATCCAGAGTGCATCAAACATGATTTAGAGCTTGTTTATGGAAAAGTGCTTATTTCTGCATTTCAATGTTGCAACTAGCTGAAAACTATCCACAGTGTTCATTTAATCTCAACTAGACACAGCACAGCTAAAATTGGACATCCAGAGTGCATCAAACATGATTAGAGCTTGTTTATGGAAAAGTGCTTATTTCTGCATTTCAATGTTGCAACTAGCTGAAAACTATCCACAGTGTTCATTTAATCTCAACTCGACACAGCACAGCTAAAATTGGACATCCAGAGTGCATCAAACATGATTTAGAGCTTGTTTATGGAAAAGTGCTTATTTCTGCATTTCAATGTTGCAACTAGCTGAAAACTATCCACAGTGTTCATTTAATCTCAACTAGACACAGCACAGCTAAAATTGGACATCCAGAGTGCATCAAACATGATTTAGAGCTTGTTTATGGAAAAGTGCTTATTTCTGCATTTCAATGTTGCAACTAGCTGAAAACTATCCACAGTGTTCATTTAATCCTCAACTAGACACAGCAGAGCTAAAATTGGACATCCAGAGTGCATCAAACATGATTTAGAGCTTGTTTATGGAAAAGTGCTTATTTCTGCATTTCAATGTTGTAACTTGCTGAAAACAGTCTACAGTGTTTTCATAACATCTCGAATAAACATAACAAAACATTTTTCATCCAGAGTGCTTCAAACATGATTTAGAGCTTGTTTATGGAAAAGTGCTTATTTCTGCATTTCAATGTTGCAACTAGCTGAAAACAGTCTACAGTGTTTTCATAACATCTCGAATAACATAACAAAAACTTTTTCATCCAGAGTGCTTCAAACATGATTTAGAGGCTTGTTTATGGAAAAGTGCTTATTTTCTGCATTTCAATGTTGCAACTAGCTGAAAACTATCCACAGTGTTCATTTAATCTCAACTAGACACAGCACAGATAAATTGGACATCCAGAGTGCATCAACATGATTTAGAGCTTGTTTATGGAAAGTGCTTATTTCTGCATTTCAATGTTGCAACTAGCTGAAAACTATCCACAGTGTTCATTTAATCTCAACTAGACACAGCACAGCTAAAATTGGGACATCCAGAGTGCATCAAACATGATTTAGAGCTAAACAGTCAACAGTGTGTTCATAACATCTCGAATAAACATATAAAAACATTTTTCATCCAGAGTGCTTCAAACAGGATTTGGAGCTTGTTTATGGAAAAGTGCTTATTTCTGCATTTCAATGTTGCAACTAGCTGAAAACTATCCACAAAGTTCATTTAATCTCAACTAGACACAGCACAGCTAAATTGGACATCCAGAGTGCATCAAACATGATTTAGAGCTTGTTTATGGAAAAGTGCTTATTTCTGCATTTCAATGTTGCAACTAGCTGAAAACTATCCACAGTGTTCATTTAATCTCAACTAGACACAGCACAGCTAAAATTGGACATCCAGAGTGCATCAAACATGATTTAGAGCTTGTTTATGGAAAAGTGCTTATTTCTGCATTTCAATGTTGCAACTAGCTGAAAACTATCCACAGTGTTCATTTAATCTCAACTCGACACAGCACAGCTAAAATTGGACATCCAGAGTGCATCAAACATGATTTAGAGCTTGTTTATGGAAAAGTGCTTATTTCTGCATTTCAATGTTGCAACTAGCTGAAAACTATCCACAGTGTTCATTTAATCTCAACTAGACACAGCACAGCTAAAATTGGACATCCAGAGTGCATCAAACATGATTTAGAGCTTGTTTATGGAAAAGTGCTTATTTCTGCATTTCAATGTTGCAACTAGCTGAAAACTATCCACAGTGTTAATTTAATCTCCACTAGACACAGCACAGCTAAAACTGGACATCCAGAGTGCATCCAACATGATTTAGAGCTTGTTTATGGAAAAGTGCTTATTTCTGCATTTCAATGTTGCAACTAGCTGAAAACTATCCACAGTGTTCATTTAATCTCAACTAGACACAGCACAGCTAAAATTGGACATCCAGAGTGCATCAAACATGATTTAGAGCTTGTTTATGGAAAAGTGCTTATTTCTGCATTTCAATGTTGCAACTAGCTGAAAACTATCCACAGTGTTCATTAATCTCAACTAGACACACAGCACAGCTAAATTGGACATCCAGAGTGCTTCAAACAGGATTTAGAGCTTGTTTATGGAAAAGTGCTTATTTCTGCATTTCAATGTTGTAACTGCTGAAAACAGTCTACAGTGTTTTCATAACATCTCGAATAAACATAACAAAAACATTTTTCATCCAGAGTGCTTCAAACATGATTTAGAGCTTGTTTATGGAAAAGTGCTTATTTCTGCATTTCAATGTTGCAACTAGCTGAAAACAGTCTACAGTGTTTTCATAACATCTCGAATAAACATCACAAAAACATTTTTCATCCAGAGTGCTTCAAACATGATTTAGAGCTTGTTTATGGAAAAGTGCTTATTCTGCATTTCAATGTTGCAACTAGCTGAAAACTATCCAGTGTTCATTTAATCTCAACTAGACACAGCACAGCTAAAATTGGACATCCCAGAGTGCATCAACATTGATTTAGAGCTTGTTTATGGAAAAGTGCTTATTTCTGCATTTCAATGTGCAACTAGCTTGAAACTATCCACAGTGTTCATTTAATCTCAACTAGACACAGCACAGCTAAAATTGACATCCAGAGTGCATCAACATGATTTAGAGCTTGTTTATGGAAAAGTGCTTATTTCTGCATTTCAATGTTGCAACTAGCTGAAAACTATCCACAGTGTTCATTTAATCTCAACTAGACACAGCACAGCTAAATTGGACATCCAGAGTGCATCAAACATGATTTAGAGCTTGTTTATGGAAAGTGCTTATTTCTGCATTTCAATGTTGCAACTAGCTGAAAACTATCCACAGTGTTCATTTAATCTCAACTAGACACAGCACAGCTAAAACTGGACATCCAGAGTGCATCAAACATGATTTAGAGCTTGTTTATGAAAAGTGCTTATTTCTGCATTTCAATGTTGCAACTAGCTGAAAACTATCCACAGTGTTCATTTAATCTCAACTAGACACAGCACAGCTAAAATTGGACATCCAGAGTGCTTCAAACATGATTTAGAGCTTGTTTATGGAAAAGTGCTTATTTCTGCATTTCAATGTTGCAACTAGCTGAAAACTATCCACAGTGTTCATTTAATCTCAACTAGACACAGCACAGCTAAAATTGGACATCCAGAGTGCATCAAACATGATTTAGAGCATGTTTATGGAAAAGTGCTTATTTCTGCATTTCAATGTTGCAACTAGCTGAAAACTATCCACAGTGTTCATTTAATCTCAACTAGACACAGCACAGCTAAAATTGGACATCCAGAGTGCATCAAACATGATTTAGAGCTTGTTTATGGAAAAGTGCTTATTTCTGCATTTCAATGTTGCAACTAGCTGAAAACTATCCACAGTGTTCATTTAATCTCAACTAGACACAGCACAGCTAAAATTGGACATCCAGAGTGCATCAAACATGATTTAGAGCTTGTTTATGGAAAAGTGCTTATTTCTGCATTTCAATGTTGTAACTTGCTGAAAACAGTCAACAGTGTTTTCATAACATCTCGAATAAACATAACAAAAACATTTTTCATCAGAGTGCTTTCAAACAGGATTTAGAGCTTGTTTATGGAAAAGTGCTTATTTCTGCATTTCAATGTTGTAACTTGCTGAAAACAGTCTACAGTGTTTTCATAACATCTCGAATAAACATAACAAAAACATTTTTCATCCAGCGTGCTTCAAACATGATTTAGAGCTTGTTTATGGAAAAGTGCTTATTTTCTGCATTTCAATGTTGCAACTAGCTGAAAACAGTCTACAGTGTTTCATAACATCTCGAATAAACATCACAAAAAACATTTGTCATCCAGAGTGCTTCAAACATGATTAGAGCTTGTTTATGGAAAAGTGCTTAATTTCTGCATTTCAATGTTTGCAACTAGCTGAAAACTATCACAGTGTTCATTTAATCTCAACTAGACACAGCACAGCTAAAATTGGACATCCAGAGTGCATCAAACATGATTTAGAGCTTGTTTATGGAAAAGTGCTTATTTCTGCATTTCAATGTTGCAACTAGCTGAAAACTATCCACAGTGTTCATTTAATCTCAACTCGACACAGCACAGCTAAAATTGGACATCCAGAGTGCATCAAACATGATTTAGAGCTTGTTTATGGAAAAGTGCTTATTTCTGCATTTCAATGTTGCAACTAGCTGAAAACTATCCACAGTGTTCATTTAATCTCAACTAGACACAGCACAGCTAAAATTGGACATCCAGAGTGCATCAAACATGATTTAGAGCTTGTTTATGGAAAAGTGCTTATTTCTGCATTTCAATGTTGTAACTTGCAGAAAACAGTCAACAGTGTTTTCATAACATCTCGAATAAACATAACAAAAACATTTTTCATCCAGAGTGCATCAAACATGATTTAGAGCTTGTTTATGGAAAAGTGCTTATTTCTGCATTCAATGTTGCAACTAGCTGAAAAACTATCCACAGTGTTCATTTAATCTCAACTAGACACAGCACAGCTAAAATGGACATCCAGAGTGCATCAAACATGATTTAGAGCTTGTTTATGGAAAAGTGCTTATTTCTGCATTTCAATGTTGCAATTAGCTGAAAACTATCCACAGTGTTCATTAATCTCAACTAGACACAGCACAGCTAAAATTGGACATCCAGAGTGCATCAACATGATTTAGAGCTTGTTTATGGAAAAAGTGCTTATTTCTGCATTTCAATGTTGTAACTTGCAGAAAACAGTCAACAGTGTTTTCATAACATCTCGAATAAACATAACAAAAACATTTTTCATCCAGAGTGCATCAAACATGATTTAGAGCTGTTATGGAAAAGTGCTTATTTCTGCATTTTCAATGTTGCAACTAGCTGAAAACTATCCACAGTGTTCATTTAATCTCAACTAGACACAGCACAGCTAAAATTGGAATCCAGAGTGCTTCAAACATGATTTAGAGCTTGTTTATGGAAAAGTGCTTATTTCTGCATTTCAATGTTGCAACTAGCTGAAACTATCCACAGTGTTCATTTAATCTCAACTAGACACAGCACAGCTAAAATTGGACATCCAGAGTGCATCAAACATGATTTAGAGCATGTTTATGGAAAAGTGCTTATTTCTGCATTTCAATGTTGCAACTAGCTGAAAACTATCCACAGTGTTCATTTTAATCTCAACTAGACACAGCACAGCTAAATTGGACATCCAGAGTGCATCAAACATGATTTAGAGCATTGTTTATGGAAAAGTGCTTATTTCTGCATTTCAATGTTGCAACTAGCTGAAAACTATCCACAGTGTTCATTTAATCTCAACTAGACACAGCACAGCTAAAATTGGACATCCAGAGTGCATCAAACATGATTTAGAGCTTGTTTATGGAAAAGTGCTTATTTCTGCATTTCAATGTTGCAACTAGCTGAAAACTATCCACAGTGTTCATTTAATCTCAACTAGACACAGCACAGCTAAAATTGGACATCCAGAGTGCATCAAACATGATTTAGAGCTTGTTTATGGAAAAGTGCTTATTTCTGCATTTCAATGTTGCAACTAGCTGAAAACTATCCACAGTGTTCATTTAATCTCAACTAGACACAGCACAGCTAAAATTGGACATCCAGAGTGCATCAAACATGATTTAGAGCTTGTTTATGGAAAAGTGCTTATTTCTGCATTTCAATGTTGCAACTAGCTGAAAACTATCCACAGTGTTTCATTTAATCTCAACTAGACACAGCACAGCTAAAATTGGACATCCAGAGTGCTTCAAACATGATTTAGAGCTTGTTTATGGAAAAGTGCTTATTTCTGCATTTCAATGTTGCAACTAGCTGAAAACAGTCTACAGTGTTTTCATAACATCTCGAATAAACATAACAAAAACATTTTTCATCCATAGTGCTTCAAACATGATTTAGAGCTTGTTTATGGAAAAGTGCTTATTTCTGCATTTCAATGTTGCAACTAGCTGAAAACTATCCACAGTGTTTCATTTAATCTCAACTAGACACAGCACAGCTAAAATTGGACATCCAGAGTGCATCAAACATGATTTAGAGCTTGTTTATGGAAAAGTGCTTATTTCTGCATTTCAATGTTGCAACTAGCTGAAAACTATCCACAGTGTTCATTTAATCTCAACTAGACACAGCACAGCTAAAATTGGACATCCAGAGTGCATCAAACATTGATTTAGAGCTAAAACAGTCAACAGTGTTTTCATAACATCTCGAATAAACATAATAAAACATTTTTCATCCAGAGTGCTTCAAACAGGATTTGGAGCTTGTTTATGGAAAAGTGCTTATTTCTGCATTTCAATGTTGCAACTAGCTGAAAACTATCCACCAAGTTCATTTAATCTCAACTAGACACAGCACAGCTAAATTGGACATCCAGAGTGCATCAAACATGATTTAGAGCTTGTTTATGGAAAGTGCTTATTTCTGCATTTCAATGTTGCAACTAGCTGAAAACTATCCACAGTGTTCATTTAATCTCAACTAGACACAGCACAGCTAAAATTGGACATCCAGAGTGCATCAAACATGATTTAGAGCTTGTTTATGGAAAAGTGC
Organism: Oncorhynchus kisutch; assembly: GCF_002021735.2. Taxonomy (NCBI): domain Eukaryota; kingdom Metazoa; phylum Chordata; class Actinopteri; order Salmoniformes; family Salmonidae; genus Oncorhynchus; species Oncorhynchus kisutch. The sequence continues at coordinate 100,068 of NW_022262097.1, read as the reverse complement.
TTATTTCTGCATTTCAATGTTGCAACTAGCTGAAAACTATCCACAGTGTTCATTTAATCTCAACTCGACACAGCACAGCTAAAATTGGACATCCAGAGTGCATCAAACATGATTTAGAGCTTGTTTATGGAAAAGTGCTTATTTCTGCATTTCAATGTTGCAACTAGCTGAAAACTATCCACAGTGTTCATTTAATCTCAACTAGACACAGCACAGCTAAAATTGGACATCCAGAGTGCATCAAACATGATTTAGAGCTTGTTTATGGAAAAGTGCTTATTTCTGCATTTCAATGTTGCAACTAGCTGAAAACTATCCACAGTGTTCATTTAATCTCAACTAGACACAGCACAGCTAAAATTGGACATCCAGAGTGCATCAAACATGATTTAGAGCTTGTTTATGGAAAAGTGCTTATTTCTGCATTTCAATGTTGTAACTTGCTGAAAACAGTCTACAGTGTTTTCATAACATCTCGAATAAACATAACAAAAACATTTTTCATCCAGAGTGCTTCAAACATGATTTAGAGCTTGTTTATGGAAAAGTGCTTATTTCTGCATTTCAATGTTGCAACTAGCTGAAAACAGTCTACAGTGTTTTCATAACATCTCGAATAAACATAACAAAAACTTTTTCATCCAGAGTGCTTCAAACATGATTTAGAGCTTGTTTATGGAAAAGTGCTTATTTCTGCATTTCAATGTTGCAACTAGCTGAAAACTATCCACAGTGTTCATTTAATCTCAACTAGACACAGCACAGCTAAAATTGGACATCCAGAGTGCATCAAACATGATTTAGAGCTTGTTTATGGAAAAGTGCTTATTTCTGCATTTCAATGTTGCAACTAGCTGAAAACTATCCACAGTGTTCATTTAATCTCAACTAGACACAGCACAGCTAAAATTGGACATCCAGAGTGCATCAAACATGATTTAGAGCTAAACAGTCAACAGTGTGTTCATAACATCTCGAATAAACATAATAAAAACATTTTTCATCCAGAGTGCTTCAAACAGGATTTGGAGCTTGTTTATGGAAAAGTGCTTATTTCTGCATTTCAATGTTGCAACTAGCTGAAAACTATCCACAAAGTTCATTTAATCTCAACTAGACACAGCACAGCTAAAATTGGACATCCAGAGTGCATCAAACATGATTTAGAGCTTGTTTATGGAAAAGTGCTTATTTCTGCATTTCAATGTTGCAACTAGCTGAAAACTATCCACAGTGTTCATTTAATCTCAACTAGACACAGCACAGCTAAAATTGGACATCCAGAGTGCATCAAACATGATTTAGAGCTTGTTTATGGAAAAGTGCTTATTTCTGCATTTCAATGTTGCAACTAGCTGAAAACTATCCACAGTGTTCATTTAATCTCAACTAGACACAGCACAGCTAAAATTGGACATCCAGAGTGCATCAAACATGATTTAGAGCTTGTTTATGGAAAAGTGCTTATTTCTGCATTTCAATGTTGCAACTAGCTGAAAACTATCCACAGTGTTCATTTAATCTCAACTAGACACAGCACAGCTAAAATTGGACATCCAGAGTGCATCAAACATGATTTAGAGCTTGTTTATGGAAAAGTGCTTATTTCTGCATTTCAATGTTGCAACTAGCTGAAAACTATCCACAGTGTTAATTTAATCTCAACTAGACACAGCACAGCTAAAACTGGACATCCAGAGTGCATCAAACATGATTTAGAGCTTGTTTATGGAAAAGTGCTTATTTCTGCATTTCAATGTTGCAACTAGCTGAAAACTATCCACAGTGTTCATTTAATCTCAACTAGACACAGCACAGCTAAAATTGGACATCCAGAGTGCATCAAACATGATTTAGAGCTTGTTTATGGAAAAGTGCTTATTTCTGCATTTCAATGTTGCAACTAGCTGAAAACTATCCACAGTGTTCACTTAATCTCAACTAGACACAGCACAGCTAAAATTGGACATCCAGAGTGCTTCAAACAGGATTTAGAGCTTGTTTATGGAAAAGTGCTTATTTCTGCATTTCAATGTTGCAACTAGCTGAAAACTATCCAGTGTTCATTTAATCTCAACTAGACACAGCACAGCTAAAATTGGACATCCAGAGTGCATCAAACATGATTTAGAGCTTGTTTATGGAAAAGTGCTTATTTCTGCATTTCAATGTTGCAACTAGCTGAAAACTATCCACAGTGTTCATTTAATCTCAACTAGACACAGCACAGCTAAAATTGGACATCCAGAGTGCATCAAACATGATTTAGAGCTTGTTTATGGAAAAGTGCTTATTTCTGCATTTCAATGTTGCAACTAGCTGAAAACTATCCACAGTGTTCATTTAATCTCAACTAGACACAGCACAGCTAAAATTGGACATCCAGAGTGCATCAAACATGATTTAGAGCTTGTTTATGGAAAAGTGCTTATTTCTGCATTTCAATGTTGCAACTAGCTGAAAACTATCCACAGTGTTCATTTAATCTCAACTAGACACAGCACAGCTAAAACTGGACATCCAGAGTGCATCAAACATGATTTAGAGCTTGTTTATGGAAAAGTGCTTATTTCTGCATTTCAATGTTGCAACTAGCTGAAAACAGTCTACAGTGTTTTCATAACATCTCGAATAAACATAACAAAAACATTTTTCATCCAGAGTGCTTCAAACATGATTTGGAGCTTGTTTATGGAAAAGTGCTTATTTCTGCATTTCAATGTTGCAACTAGCTGAAAACTATCCACAGTGTTCATTTAATCTCAACTAGACACAGCACAGCTAAAATTGGACATCCAGAGTGCATCAAACATGATTTAGAGCTTGTTTATGGAAAAGTGCTTATTTCTGCATTTCAATGTTGCAACTAGCTGAAAACTATCCACAGTGTTCATTTAATCTCAACTAGACACAGCACAGCTAAAATTGGACATCCAGAGTGCATCAAACATGATTTAGAGCTAAACAGTCAACAGTGTTTTCATAACATCTCGAATAAACATAATAAAAACATTTTTCATCCAGAGTGCTTCAAACAGGATTTGGAGCTTGTTTATGGAAAAGTGCTTATTTCTGCATTTCAATGTTGCAACTAGCTGAAAACTATCCACAAGTGTTCATTTAATCTCAACTAGACACAGCACAGCTAAAATTGGACATCCAGAGTGCATCAAACATGATTTAGAGCTTGTTTATGGAAAAGTGCTTATTTCTGCATTTCAATGTTGCAACTAGCTGAAAACTATCCACAGTGTTCATTTAATCTCAACTAGACACAGCACAGCTAAAATTGGACATCCAGAGTGCATCAAACATGATTTAGAGCTTGTTTATGGAAAAGTGCTTATTTCTGCATTTCAATGTTGCAACTAGCTGAAAACTATCCACAGTGTTCATTTAATCTCAACTAGACACAGCACAGCTAAAATTGGACATCCAGAGTGCATCAAACATGATTTAGAGCTTGTTTATGGAAAAGTGCTTATTTCTGCATTTCAATGTTGCAACTAGCTGAAAACTATCCACAGTGTTCATTTAATCTCAACTAGACACAGCACAGCTAAAATTGGACATCCAGAGTGCATCAAACATGATTTAGAGCTTGTTTATGGAAAAGTGCTTATTTCTGCAGTTCAATGTTGCAACTAGCTGAAAACTATCCACAGTGTTCATTTAATCTCAACTAGACACAGCAGAGCTAAAATTGGACATCCAGAGTGCATCAAACATGATTTAGAGCTTGTTTATGGAAAAGTGCTTATTTCTGCATTTCAATGTTGTAACTTGCTGAAAACAGTCTACAGTGTTTTCATAACATCTCGAATAAACATAACAAAAACATTTTTCATCCAGAGTGCTTCAAACATGATTTAGAGCTTGTTTATGGAAAAGTGCTTATTTCTGCATTTCAATGTTGCAACTAGCTGAAAACAGTCTACAGTGTTTTCATAACATCTCGAATAAACATAACAAAAACTTTTTCATCCAGAGTGCTTCAAACATGATTTAGAGCTTGTTTATGGAAAAGTGCTTATTTCTGCATTTCAATGTTGCAACTAGCTGAAAACTATCCACAGTGTTCATTTAATCTCAACTAGACACAGCACAGCTAAAATTGGACATCCAGAGTGCATCAAACATGATTTAGAGCTTGTTTATGGAAAAGTGCTTATTTCTGCATTTCAATGTTGCAACTAGCTGAAAACTATCCACAGTGTTCATTTAATCTCAACTAGACACAGCACAGCTAAAATTGGACATCCAGAGTGCATCAAACATGATTTAGAGCTAAACAGTCAACAGTGTGTTCATAACATCTCGAATAAACATAATAAAAACATTTTTCATCCAGAGTGCTTCAAACAGGATTTGGAGCTTGTTTATGGAAAAGTGCTTATTTCTGCATTTCAATGTTGCAACTAGCTGAAAACTATCCACAAAGTTCATTTAATCTCAACTAGACACAGCACAGCTAAAATTGGACATCCAGAGTGCATCAAACATGATTTAGAGCTTGTTTATGGAAAAGTGCTTATTTCTGCATTTCAATGTTGCAACTAGCTGAAAACTATCCACAGTGTTCATTTAATCTCAACTAGACACAGCACAGCTAAAATTGGACATCCAGAGTGCATCAAACATGATTTAGAGCTTGTTTATGGAAAAGTGCTTATTTCTGCATTTCAATGTTGCAACTAGCTGAAAACTATCCACAGTGTTCATTTAATCTCAACTAGACACAGCACAGCTAAAATTGGACATCCAGAGTGCATCAAACATGATTTAGAGCTTGTTTATGGAAAAGTGCTTATTTCTGCATTTCAATGTTGCAACTAGCTGAAAACTATCCACAGTGTTCATTTAATCTCAACTAGACACAGCACAGCTAAAATTGGACATCCAGAGTGCATCAAACATGATTTAGAGCTTGTTTATGGAAAAGTGCTTATTTCTGCATTTCAATGTTGCAACTAGCTGAAAACTATCCACAGTGTTCATTTAATCTCAACTAGACACAGCACAGCTAAAATTGGACATCCAGAGTGCATCAAACATGATTTAGAGCTTGTTTATGGAAAAGTGCTTATTTCTGCATTTCAATGTTGCAACTAGCTGAAAACTATCCACAGTGTTCATTTAATCTCAACTAGACACAGCACAGCTAAAATTGGACATCCAGAGTGCATCAAACATGATTTAGAGCTTGTTTATGGAAAAGTGCTTATTTCTGCATTTCAATGTTGCAACTAGCTGAAAACTATCCACAGTGTTCATTTAATCTCAACTAGACACAGCACAGCTAAAATTGGACATCCAGAGTGCATCAAACATGATTTAGAGCTTGTTTATGGAAAAGTGCTTATTTCTGCATTTCAATGTTGCAACTAGCTGAAAACTATCCACAGTGTTCATTTAATCTCAACTAGACACAGCACAGCTAAAATTGGACATCCAGAGTGCATCAAACATGATTTAGAGCTTGTTTATGGAAAAGTGCTTATTTCTGCATTTCAATGTTGCAACTAGCTGAAAACTATCCACAGTGTTCATTTAATCTCAACTAGACACAGCACAGCTAAAACTGGACATCCAGAGTGCATCAAACATGATTTAGAGCTTGTTTATGGAAAAGTGCTTATTTCTGCATTTCAATGTTGCAACTAGCTGAAAACAGTCTACAGTGTTTTCATAACATCTCGAATAAACATAACAAAAACATTTTTCATCCAGAGTGCTTCAAACATGATTTGGAGCTTGTTTATGGAAAAGTGCTTATTTCTGCATTTCAATGTTGCAACTAGCTGAAAACTATCCACAGTGTTCATTTAATCTCAACTAGACACAGCACAGCTAAAATTGGACATCCAGAGTGCATCAAACATGATTTAGAGCTTGTTTATGGAAAAGTGCTTATTTCTGCATTTCAATGTTGCAACTAGCTGAAAACTATCCACAGTGTTCATTTAATCTCAACTAGACACAGCACAGCTAAAATTGGACATCCAGAGTGCATCAAACATGATTTAGAGCTAAACAGTCAACAGTGTTTTCATAACATCTCGAATAAACATAATAAAAACATTTTTCATCCAGAGTGCTTCAAACAGGATTTGGAGCTTGTTTATGGAAAAGTGCTTATTTCTGCATTTCAATGTTGCAACTAGCTGAAAACTATCCACAAAGTTCATTTAATCTCAACTAGACACAGCACAGCTAAAATTGGACATCCAGAGTGCATCAAACATGATTTAGAGCTTGTTTATGGAAAAGTGCTTATTTCTGCATTTCAATGTTGCAACTAGCTGAAAACTATCCACAGTGTTCATTTAATCTCAACTCGACACAGCACAGCTAAAATTGGACATCCAGAGTGCATCAAACATGATTTAGAGCTTGTTTATGGAAAAGTGCTTATTTCTGCATTTCAATGTTGCAACTAGCTGAAAACTATCCACAGTGTTCATTTAATCTCAACTAGACACAGCACAGCTAAAATTGGACATCCAGAGTGCATCAAACATGATTTAGAGCTTGTTTATGGAAAAGTGCTTATTTCTGCATTTCAATGTTGCAACTAGCTGAAAACTATCCACAGTGTTCATTTAATCTCAACTAGACACAGCAGAGCTAAAATTGGACATCCAGAGTGCATCAAACATGATTTAGAGCTTGTTTATGGAAAAGTGCTTATTTCTGCATTTCAATGTTGTAACTTGCTGAAAACAGTCTACAGTGTTTTCATAACATCTCGAATAAACATAACAAAAACATTTTTCATCCAGAGTGCTTCAAACATGATTTAGAGCTTGTTTATGGAAAAGTGCTTATTTCTGCATTTCAATGTTGCAACTAGCTGAAAACAGTCTACAGTGTTTTCATAACATCTCGAATAAACATAACAAAAACTTTTTCATCCAGAGTGCTTCAAACATGATTTAGAGCTTGTTTATGGAAAAGTGCTTATTTCTGCATTTCAATGTTGCAACTAGCTGAAAACTATCCACAGTGTTCATTTAATCTCAACTAGACACAGCACAGCTAAAATTGGACATCCAGAGTGCATCAAACATGATTTAGAGCTTGTTTATGGAAAAGTGCTTATTTCTGCATTTCAATGTTGCAACTAGCTGAAAACTATCCACAGTGTTCATTTAATCTCAACTAGACACAGCACAGCTAAAATTGGACATCCAGAGTGCATCAAACATGATTTAGAGCTAAACAGTCAACAGTGTGTTCATAACATCTCGAATAAACATAATAAAAACATTTTTCATCCAGAGTGCTTCAAACAGGATTTGGAGCTTGTTTATGGAAAAGTGCTTATTTCTGCATTTCAATGTTGCAACTAGCTGAAAACTATCCACAAAGTTCATTTAATCTCAACTAGACACAGCACAGCTAAAATTGGACATCCAGAGTGCATCAAACATGATTTAGAGCTTGTTTATGGAAAAGTGCTTATTTCTGCATTTCAATGTTGCAACTAGCTGAAAACTATCCACAGTGTTCATTTAATCTCAACTAGACACAGCACAGCTAAAATTGGACATCCAGAGTGCATCAAACATGATTTAGAGCTTGTTTATGGAAAAGTGCTTATTTCTGCATTTCAATGTTGCAACTAGCTGAAAACTATCCACAGTGTTCATTTAATCTCAACTCGACACAGCACAGCTAAAATTGGACATCCAGAGTGCATCAAACATGATTTAGAGCTTGTTTATGGAAAAGTGCTTATTTCTGCATTTCAATGTTGCAACTAGCTGAAAACTATCCACAGTGTTCATTTAATCTCAACTAGACACAGCACAGCTAAAATTGGACATCCAGAGTGCATCAAACATGATTTAGAGCTTGTTTATGGAAAAGTGCTTATTTCTGCATTTCAATGTTGCAACTAGCTGAAAACTATCCACAGTGTTCATTTAATCTCAACTCGACACAGCACAGCTAAAATTGGACATCCAGAGTGCATCAAACATGATTTAGAGCTTGTTTATGGAAAAGTGCTTATTTCTGCATTTCAATGTTGCAACTAGCTGAAAACTATCCACAGTGTTCATTTAATCTCAACTAGACACAGCACAGCTAAAATTGGACATCCAGAGTGCATCAAACATGATTTAGAGCTTGTTTATGGAAAAGTGCTTATTTCTGCATTTCAATGTTGCAACTAGCTGAAAACTATCCACAGTGTTCATTTAATCTCAACTAGACACAGCAGAGCTAAAATTGGACATCCAGAGTGCATCAAACATGATTTAGAGCTTGTTTATGGAAAAGTGCTTATTTCTGCATTTCAATGTTGTAACTTGCTGAAAACAGTCTACAGTGTTTTCATAACATCTCGAATAAACATAACAAAAACATTTTTCATCCAGAGTGCTTCAAACATGATTTAGAGCTTGTTTATGGAAAAGTGCTTATTTCTGCATTTCAATGTTGCAACTAGCTGAAAACAGTCTACAGTGTTTTCATAACATCTCGAATAAACATAACAAAAACTTTTTCATCCAGAGTGCTTCAAACATGATTTAGAGCTTGTTTATGGAAAAGTGCTTATTTCTGCATTTCAATGTTGCAACTAGCTGAAAACTATCCACAGTGTTCATTTAATCTCAACTAGACACAGCACAGATAAAATTGGACATCCAGAGTGCATCAAACATGATTTAGAGCTTGTTTATGGAAAAGTGCTTATTTCTGCATTTCAATGTTGCAACTAGCTGAAAACTATCCACAGTGTTCATTTAATCTCAACTAGACACAGCACAGCTAAAATTGGACATCCAGAGTGCATCAAACATGATTTAGAGCTAAACAGTCAACAGTGTGTTCATAACATCTCGAATAAACATAATAAAAACATTTTTCATCCAGAGTGCTTCAAACAGGATTTGGAGCTTGTTTATGGAAAAGTGCTTATTTCTGCATTTCAATGTTGCAACTAGCTGAAAACTATCCACAAAGTTCATTTAATCTCAACTAGACACAGCACAGCTAAAATTGGACATCCAGAGTGCATCAAACATGATTTAGAGCTTGTTTATGGAAAAGTGCTTATTTCTGCATTTCAATGTTGCAACTAGCTGAAAACTATCCACAGTGTTCATTTAATCTCAACTAGACACAGCACAGCTAAAATTGGACATCCAGAGTGCATCAAACATGATTTAGAGCTTGTTTATGGAAAAGTGCTTATTTCTGCATTTCAATGTTGCAACTAGCTGAAAACTATCCACAGTGTTCATTTAATCTCAACTCGACACAGCACAGCTAAAATTGGACATCCAGAGTGCATCAAACATGATTTAGAGCTTGTTTATGGAAAAGTGCTTATTTCTGCATTTCAATGTTGCAACTAGCTGAAAACTATCCACAGTGTTCATTTAATCTCAACTAGACACAGCACAGCTAAAATTGGACATCCAGAGTGCATCAAACATGATTTAGAGCTTGTTTATGGAAAAGTGCTTATTTCTGCATTTCAATGTTGCAACTAGCTGAAAACTATCCACAGTGTTCATTTAATCTCAACTAGACACAGCACAGCTAAAATTGGACATCCAGAGTGCATCAAACATGATTTAGAGCTTGTTTATGGAAAAGTGCTTATTTCTGCATTTCAATGTTGTAACTTGCTGAAAACAGTCTACAGTGTTTTCATAACATCTCGAATAAACATAACAAAAACATTTTTCATCCAGAGTGCTTCAAACATGATTTAGAGCTTGTTTATGGAAAAGTGCTTATTTCTGCATTTCAATGTTGCAACTAGCTGAAAACAGTCTACAGTGTTTTCATAACATCTCGAATAAACATAACAAAAACTTTTTCATCCAGAGTGCTTCAAACATGATTTAGAGCTTGTTTATGGAAAAGTGCTTATTTCTGCATTTCAATGTTGCAACTAGCTGAAAACAGTCTACAGTGTTTTCATAACATCTCGAATAAACATAACAAAAACTTTTTCATCCAGAGTGCTTCAAACATGATTTAGAGCTTGTTTATGGAAAAGTGCTTATTTCTGCATTTCAATGTTGCAACTAGCTGAAAACTATCCACAGTGTTCATTTAATCTCAACTAGACACAGCACAGCTAAAATTGGACATCCAGAGTGCATCAAACATGATTTAGAGCTTGTTTATGGAAAAGTGCTTATTTCTGCATTTCAATGTTGCAACTAGCTGAAAACTATCCACAGTGTTCATTTAATCTCAACTAGACACAGCACAGCTAAAATTGGACATCCAGAGTGCATCAAACATGATTTAGAGCTAAACAGTCAACAGTGTGTTCATAACATCTCGAATAAACATAATAAAAACATTTTTCATCCAGAGTGCTTCAAACAGGATTTGGAGCTTGTTTATGGAAAAGTGCTTATTTCTGCATTTCAATGTTGCAACTAGCTGAAAACTATCCACAAAGTTCATTTAATCTCAACTAGACACAGCACAGCTAAAATTGGACATCCAGAGTGCATCAAACATGATTTAGAGCTTGTTTATGGAAAAGTGCTTATTTCTGCATTTCAATGTTGCAACTAGCTGAAAACTATCCACAGTGTTCATTTAATCTCAACTAGACACAGCACAGCTAAAATTGGACATCCAGAGTGCATCAAACATGATTTAGAGCTTGTTTATGGAAAAGTGCTTATTTCTGCATTTCAATGTTGCAACTAGCTGAAAACTATCCACAGTGTTCATTAATCTCAACTAGACACAGCACAGCTAAAATTGGACATCCAGAGTGCATCAAACATGATTTAGAGCTAAACAGTCAACAGTGTGTTCATAACATCTCGAATAAACATAATAAAAACATTTTTCATCCAGAGTGCTTCAAACAGGATTTGGAGCTTGTTTATGGAAAAGTGCTTATTTCTGCATTTCAATGTTGTAACTTGCTGAAAACAGTCTACAGTGTTTTCATAACATCTCGAATAAACATAACAAAAACATTTTTCATCCAGAGTGCTTCAAACATGATTTAGAGCTTGTTTATGGAAAAGTGCTTATTTCTGCATTTCAATGTTGCAACTAGCTGAAAACAATCCACAGTGTTCATTTAATCTCAACTAGACACAGCACAGCTAAAATTGGACATCCAGAGTGCATCAAACATGATTTAGAGCTTGTTTATGGAAAAGTGCTTATTTCTGCATTTCAATGTTGCAACTAGCTGAAAACTATCCACAGTGTTCATTTAATCTCAACTAGACACAGCACAGCTAAAATTGGACATCCAGAGTGCATCAAACATGATTTAGAGCTAAACAGTCAACAGTGTGTTCATAACATCTCGAATAAACATAATAAAAACATTTTTCATCCAGAGTGCTTCAAACAGGATTTGGAGCTTGTTTATGGAAAAGTGCTTATTTCTGCATTTCAATGTTGCAACTAGCTGAAAACTATCCACAAAGTTCATTTAATCTCAACTAGACACAGCACAGCTAAAATTGGACATCCAGAGTGCATCAAACATGATTTAGAGCTTGTTTATGGAAAAGTGCTTATTTCTGCATTTCAATGTTGCAACTAGCTGAAAACTATCCACAGTGTTCATTTAATCTCAACTAGACACAGCACAGCTAAAATTGGACATCCAGAGTGCATCAAACATGATTTAGAGCTTGTTTATGGAAAAGTGCTTATTTCTGCATTTCAATGTTGCAACTAGCTGAAAACTATCCACAGTGTTCATTTAATCTCAACTCGACACAGCACAGCTAAAATTGGACATCCAGAGTGCATCAAACATGATTTAGAGCTTGTTTATGGAAAAGTGCTTATTTCTGCATTTCAATGTTGCAACTAGCTGAAAACTATCCACAGTGTTCATTTAATCTCAACTAGACACAGCACAGCTAAAATTGGACATCCAGAGTGCATCAAACATGATTTAGAGCTTGTTTATGGAAAAGTGCTTATTTCTGCATTTCAATGTTGCAACTAGCTGAAAACTATCCACAGTGTTCATTTAATCTCAACTCGACACAGCACAGCTAAAATTGGACATCCAGAGTGCATCAAACATGATTTAGAGCTTGTTTATGGAAAAGTGCTTATTTCTGCATTTCAATGTTGCAACTAGCTGAAAACTATCCACAGTGTTCATTTAATCTCAACTAGACACAGCACAGCTAAAATTGGACATCCAGAGTGCATCAAACATGATTTAGAGCTTGTTTATGGAAAAGTGCTTATTTCTGCATTTCAATGTTGCAACTAGCTGAAAACTATCCACAGTGTTCATTTAATCTCAACTAGACACAGCAGAGCTAAAATTGGACATCCAGAGTGCATCAAACATGATTTAGAGCTTGTTTATGGAAAAGTGCTTATTTCTGCATTTCAATGTTGTAACTTGCTGAAAACAGTCTACAGTGTTTTCATAACATCTCGAATAAACATAACAAAAACATTTTTCATCCAGAGTGCTTCAAACATGATTTAGAGCTTGTTTATGGAAAAGTGCTTATTTCTGCATTTCAATGTTGCAACTAGCTGAAAACAGTCTACAGTGTTTTCATAACATCTCGAATAAACATAACAAAAACTTTTTCATCCAGAGTGCTTCAAACATGATTTAGAGCTTGTTTATGGAAAAGTGCTTATTTCTGCATTTCAATGTTGCAACTAGCTGAAAACTATCCACAGTGTTCATTTAATCTCAACTAGACACAGCACAGATAAAATTGGACATCCAGAGTGCATCAAACATGATTTAGAGCTTGTTTATGGAAAAGTGCTTATTTCTGCATTTCAATGTTGCAACTAGCTGAAAACTATCCACAGTGTTCATTTAATCTCAACTAGACACAGCACAGCTAAAATTGGACATCCAGAGTGCATCAAACATGATTTAGAGCTAAACAGTCAACAGTGTGTTCATAACATCTCGAATAAACATAATAAAAACATTTTTCATCCAGAGTGCTTCAAACAGGATTTGGAGCTTGTTTATGGAAAAGTGCTTATTTCTGCATTTCAATGTTGCAACTAGCTGAAAACTATCCACAAAGTTCATTTAATCTCAACTAGACACAGCACAGCTAAAATTGGACATCCAGAGTGCATCAAACATGATTTAGAGCTTGTTTATGGAAAAGTGCTTATTTCTGCATTTCAATGTTGCAACTAGCTGAAAACTATCCACAGTGTTCATTTAATCTCAACTAGACACAGCACAGCTAAAATTGGACATCCAGAGTGCATCAAACATGATTTAGAGCTTGTTTATGGAAAAGTGCTTATTTCTGCATTTCAATGTTGCAACTAGCTGAAAACTATCCACAGTGTTCATTTAATCTCAACTCGACACAGCACAGCTAAAATTGGACATCCAGAGTGCATCAAACATGATTTAGAGCTTGTTTATGGAAAAGTGCTTATTTCTGCATTTCAATGTTGCAACTAGCTGAAAACTATCCACAGTGTTCATTTAATCTCAACTAGACACAGCACAGCTAAAATTGGACATCCAGAGTGCATCAAACATGATTTAGAGCTTGTTTATGGAAAAGTGCTTATTTCTGCAGTTCAATGTTGCAACTAGCTGAAAACTATCCACAGTGTTCATTTAATCTCAACTAGACACAGCAGAGCTAAAATTGGACATCCAGAGTGCATCAAACATGATTTAGAGCTTGTTTATGGAAAAGTGCTTATTTCTGCATTTCAATGTTGTAACTTGCTGAAAACAGTCTACAGTGTTTTCATAACATCTCGAATAAACATAACAAAAACATTTTTCATCCAGAGTGCTTCAAACATGATTTAGAGCTTGTTTATGGAAAAGTGCTTATTTCTGCATTTCAATGTTGCAACTAGCTGAAAACAGTCTACAGTGTTTTCATAACATCTCGAATAAACATAACAAAAACTTTTTCATCCAGAGTGCTTCAAACATGATTTAGAGCTTGTTTATGGAAAAGTGCTTATTTCTGCATTTCAATGTTGCAACTAGCTGAAAACAGTCTACAGTGTTTTCATAACATCTCGAATAAACATAACAAAAACTTTTTCATCCAGAGTGCTTCAAACATGATTTAGAGCTTGTTTATGGAAAAGTGCTTATTTCTGCATTTCAATGTTGCAACTAGCTGAAAACTATCCACAGTGTTCATTTAATCTCAACTAGACACAGCACAGCTAAAATTGGACATCCAGAGTGCATCAAACATGATTTAGAGCTTGTTTATGGAAAAGTGCTTATTTCTGCATTTCAATGTTGCAACTAGCTGAAAACTATCCACAGTGTTCATTTAATCTCAACTAGACACAGCACAGCTAAAATTGGACATCCAGAGTGCATCAAACATGATTTAGAGCTAAACAGTCAACAGTGTGTTCATAACATCTCGAATAAACATAATAAAACATTTTTCATCCAGAGTGCTTCAAACAGGATTTGGAGCTTGTTTATGGAAAAGTGCTTATTTCTGCATTTCAATGTTGCAACTAGCTGAAAACTATCCACAAAGTTCATTTAATCTCAACTAGACACAGCACAGCTAAAATTGGACATCCAGAGTGCATCAAACATGATTTAGAGCTTGTTTATGGAAAAGTGCTTATTTCTGCATTTCAATGTTGCAACTAGCTGAAAACTATCCACAGTGTTCATTTAATCTCAACTAGACACAGCACAGCTAAAATTGGACATCCAGAGTGCATCAAACATGATTTAGAGCTTGTTTATGGAAAAGTGCTTATTTCTGCATTTCAATGTTGCAACTAGCTGAAAACTATCCACAGTGTTCATTTAATCTCAACTAGACACAGCACAGCTAAAATTGGACATCCAGAGTGCATCAAACATGATTTAGAGCTAAACAGTCAACAGTGTGTTCATAACATCTCGAATAAACATAATAAAAACATTTTTCATCCAGAGTGCTTCAAACAGGATTTGGAGCTTGTTTATGGAAAAGTGCTTATTTCTGCATTTCAATGTTGCAACTAGCTGAAAACTATCCACAAAGTTCATTTAATCTCAACTAGACACAGCACAGCTAAAATTGGACATCCAGAGTGCATCAAACATGATTTAGAGCTTGTTTATGGAAAAGTGCTTATTTCTGCATTTCAATGTTGCAACTAGCTGAAAACTATCCACAGTGTTCATTTAATCTCAACTAGACACAGCACAGCTAAAATTGGACATCCAGAGTGCATCAAACATGATTTAGAGCTTGTTTATGGAAAAGTGCTTATTTCTGCATTTCAATGTTGCAACTAGCTGAAAACTATCCACAGTGTTCATTTAATCTCAACTCGACACAGCACAGCTAAAATTGGACATCCAGAGTGCATCAAACATGATTTAGAGCTTGTTTATGGAAAAGTGCTTATTTCTGCATTTCAATGTTGCAACTAGCTGAAAACTATCCACAGTGTTCATTTAATCTCAACTAGACACAGCACAGCTAAAATTGGACATCCAGAGTGCATCAAACATGATTTAGAGCTTGTTTATGGAAAAGTGCTTATTTCTGCATTTCAATGTTGCAACTAGCTGAAAACTATCCACAGTGTTCATTTAATCTCAACTCGACACAGCACAGCTAAAATTGGACATCCAGAGTGCATCAAACATGATTTAGAGCTTGTTTATGGAAAAGTGCTTATTTCTGCATTTCAATGTTGCAACTAGCTGAAAACTATCCACAGTGTTCATTTAATCTCAACTAGACACAGCACAGCTAAAATTGGACATCCAGAGTGCATCAAACATGATTTAGAGCTTGTTTATGGAAAAGTGCTTATTTCTGCATTTCAATGTTGCAACTAGCTGAAAACTATCCACAGTGTTCATTTAATCTCAACTAGACACAGCAGAGCTAAAATTGGACATCCAGAGTGCATCAAACATGATTTAGAGCTTGTTTATGGAAAAGTGCTTATTTCTGCATTTCAATGTTGTAACTTGCTGAAAACAGTCTACAGTGTTTTCATAACATCTCGAATAAACATAACAAAAACATTTTTCATCCAGAGTGCTTCAAACATGATTTAGAGCTTGTTTATGGAAAAGTGCTTATTTCTGCATTTCAATGTTGCAACTAGCTGAAAACAGTCTACAGTGTTTTCATAACATCTCGAATAAACATAACAAAAACTTTTTCATCCAGAGTGCTTCAAACATGATTTAGAGCTTGTTTATGGAAAAGTGCTTATTTCTGCATTTCAATGTTGCAACTAGCTGAAAACTATCCACAGTGTTCATTTAATCTCAACTAGACACAGCACAGATAAAATTGGACATCCAGAGTGCATCAAACATGATTTAGAGCTTGTTTATGGAAAAGTGCTTATTTCTGCATTTCAATGTTGCAACTAGCTGAAAACTATCCACAGTGTTCATTTAATCTCAACTAGACACAGCACAGCTAAAATTGGACATCCAGAGTGCATCAAACATGATTTAGAGCTAAACAGTCAACAGTGTGTTCATAACATCTCGAATAAACATAATAAAAACATTTTTCATCCAGAGTGCTTCAAACAGGATTTGGAGCTTGTTTATGGAAAAGTGCTTATTTCTGCATTTCAATGTTGCAACTAGCTGAAAACTATCCACAAAGTTCATTTAATCTCAACTAGACACAGCACAGCTAAAATTGGACATCCAGAGTGCATCAAACATGATTTAGAGCTTGTTTATGGAAAAGTGCTTATTTCTGCATTTCAATGTTGCAACTAGCTGAAAACTATCCACAGTGTTCATTTAATCTCAACTAGACACAGCACAGCTAAAATTGGACATCCAGAGTGCATCAAACATGATTTAGAGCTTGTTTATGGAAAAGTGCTTATTTCTGCATTTCAATGTTGCAACTAGCTGAAAACTATCCACAGTGTTCATTTAATCTCAACTCGACACAGCACAGCTAAAATTGGACATCCAGAGTGCATCAAACATGATTTAGAGCTTGTTTATGGAAAAGTGCTTATTTCTGCATTTCAATGTTGCAACTAGCTGAAAACTATCCACAGTGTTCATTTAATCTCAACTAGACACAGCACAGCTAAAATTGGACATCCAGAGTGCATCAAACATGATTTAGAGCTTGTTTATGGAAAAGTGCTTATTTCTGCATTTCAATGTTGCAACTAGCTGAAAACTATCCACAGTGTTCATTTAATCTCAACTAGACACAGCACAGCTAAAATTGGACATCCAGAGTGCATCAAACATGATTTAGAGCTTGTTTATGGAAAAGTGCTTATTTCTGCATTTCAATGTTGCAACTAGCTGAAAACTATCCACAGTGTTCATTTAATCTCAACTAGACACAGCACAGCTAAAATTGGACATCCAGAGTGCATCAAACATGATTTAGAGCTTGTTTATGGAAAAGTGCTTATTTCTGCATTTCAATGTTGCAACTAGCTGAAAACTATCCACAGTGTTCATTTAATCTCAACTAGACACAGCACAGCTAAAATTGGACATCCAGAGTGCATCAAACATGATTTAGAGCTTGTTTATGGAAAAGTGCTTATTTCTGCATTTCAATGTTGTAACTTGCTGAAAACAGTCTACAGTGTTTTCATAACATCTCGAATAAACATAACAAAAACATTTTTCATCCAGAGTGCTTCAAACATGATTTAGAGCTTGTTTATGGAAAAGTGCTTATTTCTGCATTTCAATGTTGCAACTAGCTGAAAACAGTCTACAGTGTTTTCATAACATCTCGAATAAACATAACAAAAACTTTTTCATCCAGAGTGCTTCAAACATGATTTAGAGCTTGTTTATGGAAAAGTGCTTATTTCTGCATTTCAATGTTGCAACTAGCTGAAAACTATCCACAGTGTTCATTTAATCTCAACTAGACACAGCACAGATAAAATTGGACATCCAGAGTGCATCAAACATGATTTAGAGCTTGTTTATGGAAAAGTGCTTATTTCTGCATTTCAATGTTGCAACTAGCTGAAAACTATCCACAGTGTTCATTTAATCTCAACTAGACACAGCACAGCTAAAATTGGACATCCAGAGTGCATCAAACATGATTTAGAGCTAAACAGTCAACAGTGTGTTCATAACATCTCGAATAAACATAATAAAAACATTTTTCATCCAGAGTGCTTCAAACAGGATTTGGAGCTTGTTTATGGAAAAGTGCTTATTTCTGCATTTCAATGTTGCAACTAGCTGAAAACTATCCACAAGTTCATTTAATCTCAACTAGACACAGCACAGCTAAAATTGGACATCCAGAGTGCATCAAACATGATTTAGAGCTTGTTTATGGAAAAGTGCTTATTTCTGCATTTCAATGTTGCAACTAGCTGAAAACTATCCACAGTGTTCATTTAATCTCAACTAGACACAGCACAGCTAAAATTGGACATCCAGAGTGCATCAAACATGATTTAGAGCTTGTTTATGGAAAAGTGCTTATTTCTGCATTTCAATGTTGCAACTAGCTGAAAACTATCCACAGTGTTCATTTAATCTCAACTCGACACAGCACAGCTAAAACTTGGACATCCAGAGTGCATCAAACATGATTAGAGCTTGTTTATGGAAAAGTGCTTATTTCTGCATTTCAATGTTGCAACTAGCTGAAAACTATCCACAGTGTTCATTTAATCTCAACTAGACACAGCACAGCTAAAATTGGACATCCAGAGTGCATCAAACATGATTTAGAGCTTGTTTATGGAAAAGTGCTTATTTCTGCATTTCAATGTTGCAACTAGCTGAAAACTATCCACAGTGTTCATTTAATCTCAACTAGACACAGCACAGCTAAAATTGGACATCCAGAGTGCATCAAACATGATTTAGAGCTTGTTTATGGAAAAGTGCTTATTTCTGCATTTCAATGTTGCAACTTAGCTGAAAACTAGTCCACAGTGTTTCATTTAATCTCAACTAGACACAGCAAGCTAAAATTGACATCCAGAGTGCATCAAACATGATTTAGAGCTTGTTTATGGAAAGTGCTTATTTCTGCATTTCAATGTTGCTAACTAGCTGAAAACAGTCTACAGTGTTTCATAACATCTCGAATAAACATACAAAAACTTTTCATCCAGAGTGCTCAAACATGATTTAGAGCTTGTTTATGGAAAAGTGCTTATTCTGCATTTCAATGTTGCAACTAGCTGAAAACAGTCTACAGTGTTTTCATAACATCTCGAATAAACATAACAAAACTTTTTCATCCAGAGTGCTTCAAACATGATTAGAGCTTGTTTATGGAAAAGTGCTTATTTCTGCATTTCAATGTTGCAACTAGCTGAAAACTATCCCACAGTGTTCATTTAATCTCAACTAGACACAGCACAGCTAAATTGGACATCCAGAGTGCATCAAACATGATTTAGAGCTTGTTTATGGAAAAGTGCTTATTTCTGCATTTCAATGTTGCAACTAGCTGAAAACTATCCACAGTGTTCATTTAATCTCAACTAGACACAGCACAGCTAAAATTGGACATCCAGAGTGCATCAAACATGATTTAGAGCTAAACAGTCAACAGTGTGTTCATAACATCTCGAATAAACATAATAAAACATTTTTCATCCAGAGTGCTTCAAACAGGATTTGGAGCTTGTTTATGGAAAAGTGCTTATTTCTGCATTTCAAGGTTGCAACTAGCTGAAAAACTATCCACAAAGTTCATTTAATCTCAACTAGACACAGCACAGCTAAAATTGGACATCCAGAGTGCATCAAACATGATTTAGAGCTTGTTTATGGAAAAGTGCTTATTTCTGCATTCAATGTTGCAACTAGCTGAAAACTATCCACAGTGTTTCATTTAATCTCAACTAGACACAGCCACAGCTAAAATTGGACATCCAGAGTGCATCAAACATGATTTAGAGCTGTTTATGGAAAAGTGCTTATTTCTGCATTTCAATGTTGCAACTAGCTGAAAACTATCCACAGTGTTCATTTAATCTCAACTAGACACCGCACAGCTAAATTGGACATCCAGAGTGCATCAAACCTGATTAGAGCTAAACAGTCAACAGTGTGTTCCTAACATCTCGAATAAACATAATAAAACAATTTTTCATCCAGAGTGCTTCAAACAGGATTTGGAGCTTGTTTATGGAAAAGTGCTTATTTCTGCATTTCAATGTTGCAACTAGCTGAAAACTATCCACAAGTTCATTTAATCTCAACTAGACACAGCACAGCTAAAATTGGACATCCAGAGTGCATCAAACATGATTTAGAGCTTGTTTATGGAAAAGTGCTTATTTCTGCATTTCAATGTTGCAACTAGCTGAAAACTATCCACAGTGTTCATTTAATCTCAACTAGACACAGCACAGCTAAAATTGGACATCCAGAGTGCATCAAACATGATTTAGAGCTTGTTTATGGAAAAGTGCTTATTTCTGCATTTCAATGTTGCAACTAGCTGAAAACTATCCACAGTGTCATTTAATCTCAACTCGACACAGCACAGCTAAAATTGGACATCCAGAGTGCATCAAACATGATTTAGAGCTTGTTTATGGAAAAGTGCTTATTTCTGCATTTCAATGTTGCAACTAGCTGAAAACTATCCACAGTGTTCATTTAATCTCAACTAGACACAGCACAGCTAAAATTGGACATCCAGAGTGCATCAAACATGATTTAGAGCTTGTTTATGGAAAAGTGCTTATTTCTGCATTTCAATGTTGCAACTAGCTGAAAACTATCCACAGTGTTCATTTAATCTCAACTCGACACAGCACAGCTAAAATTGGACATCCAGAGTGCATCAAACATGATTTAGAGCTTGTTTATGGAAAAGTGCTTATTTCTGCATTTCAATGTTGCAACTAGCTGAAAACTATCCACAGTGTTCATTTAATCTCAACTAGACACAGCACAGCTAAAATTGGACATCCAGAGTGCATCAAACATGATTTAGAGCTTGTTTATGGAAAAGTGCTTATTTCTGCATTTCAATGTTGCAACTAGCTGAAAACTATCCACAGTGTTCATTTAATCTCAACTAGACACAGCACAGCTAAAATGGACATCCAGAGTGCATCAAACATGATTTAGAGCTTGTTTATGGAAAAGTGCTTATTTCTGCATTTCAATGTTGTAACTTGCTGAAAACAGTCTACAGTGTTTTCATAACATCTCGAATAAACATAACAAAAACATTTTTCATCCAGAGTGCTTCAAACATGATTTAGAGCTTGTTTATGGAAAAGTGCTTATTTCTGCATTTCAATGTTGCAACTAGCTGAAAACAGTCTACAGTGTTTCATAACATCTCGAATAAACATAACAAAAACTTTTTCATCCAGAGTGCTTCAAACATGATTTAGAGCTTGTTTATGGAAAAGTGCTTATTTCTGCATTTCAATGTTGCAACTAGCTGAAAACTATCCACAGTGTTCATTTAATCTCAACTAGACACAGCACAGATAAAATTGGACATCCAGAGTGCATCAAACATGATTTAGAGCTTGTTTATGGAAAAGTGCTTATTTCTGCATTTCAATGTTGCAACTAGCTGAAAACTATCCACAGTGTTCATTTAATCTCAACTAGACACAGCACAGCTAAAATTGGACATCCAGAGTGCATCAAACATGATTTAGAGCTAAACAGTCAACAGTGTGTTCATAACATCTCGAATAAACATAATAAAAACATTTTTCATCCAGAGTGCTTCAAACAGGATTTGGAGCTTGTTTATGGAAAAGTGCTTATTTCTGCATTTCAATGTTGCAACTAGCTGAAAACTATCCACAAAGTTCATTTAATCTCAACTAGACACAGCACAGCTAAAATTGGACATCCAGAGTGCATCAAACATGATTTAGAGCTTGTTTATGGAAAAGTGCTTATTTCTGCATTCAATGTTGCAACTAGCTGAAAACTATCCACAGTGTTCATTTAATCTCAACTAGACACAGCACAGCTAAAATTGGACATCCAGAGTGCATCAAACATGATTTAGAGCTTGTTTATGGAAAAGTGCTTATTTCTGCATTTCAATGTTGCAACTAGCTGAAAACTATCCACAGTGTTCATTTAATCTCAACTCGACACAGCACAGCTAAAATTGGACATCCAGAGTGCATCAAACATGATTTAGAGCTTGTTTATGGAAAAGTGCTTATTTCTGCATTTCAATGTTGCAACTAGCTGAAAACTATCCACAGTGTTCATTTAATCTCAACTAGACACAGCACAGCTAAAATTGGACATCCAGAGTGCATCAAACATGATTTAGAGCTTGTTTATGGAAAAGTGCTTATTTCTGCATTTCAATGTTGCAACTAGCTGAAAACTATCCACAGTGTTCATTTAATCTCAACTAGACACAGCACAGCTAAAATTGGACATCCAGAGTGCATCAAACATGATTTAGAGCTTGTTTATGGAAAAGTGCTTATTTCTGCATTTCAATGTTGCAACTAGCTGAAAACTATCCACAGTGTTCATTTAATCTCAACTAGACACAGCACAGCTAAAATTGGACATCCAGAGTGCATCAAACATGATTTAGAGCTTGTTTATGGAAAAGTGCTTATTTCTGCATTTCAATGTTGCTAACTAGCTGAAAACTAGTCCACAGTGTTTCATTAACATCTCGCAACTAGACACAGCAAGCTAAACATTTGTCATCCAGAGTGCTTCAAACAGGATTTAGAGCTTGTTTATGGAAAGTGCTTATTTCTGCATTTCAATGTTGTAACTTGCTGAAAACAGTCTACAGTGTTTTCATAACATCTCGAATAAACATAACAAAAACATTTTTCATCCAGAGTGCTTCAAACATGATTTAGAGCTTGTTTATGGAAAAGTGCTTATTTCTGCATTTCAATGTTGCAACTAGCTGAAAACAGTCTACAGTGTTTTCATAACATCTCGAATAAACATCACAAAAACTTTTTCATCCAGAGTGCTTCAAACATGATTTAGAGCTTGTTTATGGAAAAGTGCTTATTTCTGCATTTCAATGTTGCAACTAGCTGAAAACTATCCACAGTGTTCATTTAATCTCAACTAGACACAGCACAGCTAAAATTGGACATCCAGAGTGCATCAAACATGATTTAGAGCTTGTTTATGGAAAGTGCTTATTCTGCATTTCAATGTTGCAACTAGCTGAAAACTATCACAGTGTTCATTTAATCTCAACTAGACACAGCACAGCTAAAATTGGACATCCAGAGTGCATCAAACATGATTTAGAGCTTGTTTATGAAAAGTGCTTATTTCTGCATTTCAATGTTGCAACTAGCTGAAAAACTATCCACAGTGTCATTTAATCTCAACTAGACACAGCACAGCTAAAATTGGACATCCAGAGTGCATCAAACATGATTTAGAGCTTGTTTATGGAAAAGTGCTTATTTCTGCATTTCAATGTTGCAACTAGCTGAAAACTATCCACAGTGTTCATTTAATCTCAACTAGACACAGCACAGCTACAAATTGGACATCCAGAGTGCATCAAACATGATTTAGAGCTTGTTTATGGAAAAGTGCTTATTTCTGCATTTCAATGTTGCAACTAGCTGAAAACTATCCACAGTGGTTCATTAATCTCAACTAGACACAGCACAGCTAAAATTGGACATCCAGAGTGCATTCAACATGATTTAGAGCTTGTTTATGGAAAAGTGCTTATTTCTGCATTTCAATGTTGCAAACTAGCTGAAAACTATCCACAGTGTTCATTAATCTCAACTAGACACAGCACAGCTAAAATTGGACATCCAGAGTGCATCAAACATGATTTAGAGCTTGTTTATGGAAAAGTGCTTATTTCTGCATTTCAATGTTGCAACTAGCTGAAAACTATCCACAGTGTTCATTTAATCTCAACTAGACACAGCACAGCTAAAATTGGACATCCAGAGTGCATCAAACATGATTTAGAGCTTGTTTATGGAAAAGTGCTTATTTCTGCATTTCAATGTTGCAACTAGCTGAAAACTATCCACAGTGTTCATTTAATCTCAACTAGACACAGCCAAGCTAAAATTGGACATCCAGAGTGCATCAAACATGATTTAGAGCTTGTTTATGGAAAAGTGCTTATTTCTGCATTTCAATGTTGCAACTTGCTGAAAACATCCACAGTGTTCATTAATCTCAATAAACAGCACAAAAAATTTTTCATCCAGAGTGCATCAAACATGATTTAGAGCTTGTTTATGGAAAAGTGCTTATTTCTGCATTTCAATGTTGCAACTTGCTGAAAACAGTCCACAGTGTTTCATACATCTCGAATAAACATAACAAAAAATTTTTCATCCAGAGTGCTTCAAACATGATTTAGAGCTTGTTTATGGAAAAGTGCTTATTTCTGCATTTCAATGTTGCAACTAGCTGAAAACTATCCACAGTGTTTTCATAACATCTCAATAAACAGCACAAAAAATTCATCCAGAGTGCATCAAACATGATTTAGAGCTTGTTTATGGAAAAGTGCTTATTTCTGCATTTCAATGTTGCAACTAGCTGAAAACTATCCACAGTGTTCATTTAATCTCAACTAGACACAGCACAGCTAAAATTGGACATCCAGAGTGCATCAAACATGATTTAGAGCTTGTTTATGGAAAAGTGCTTATTTCTGCATTTCAATGTTGCAACTAGCTGAAAACTATCCACAGTGTTCATTTAATCTCAACTAGACACAGCACAGCTAAAATTGGACATCCAGAGTGCATCAAACATGATTTAGAGCTTGTTTATGGAAAAGTGCTTATTTCTGCATTTCAATGTTGCAACTAGCTGAAAACTATCCACAGTGTTCATTTAATCTCAACTAGACACAGCACAGCTAAAATTGGACATCCAGAGTGCATCAAACATGATTTAGAGCTTGTTTATGGAAAAGTGCTTATTTCTGCATTTCAATGTTGCAACTTGCTGAAAACATCCACAGTGTTCATAACATCTCGAATAAACATAACAAAAAATTGGACATCCAGAGTGCATCAAACATGATTTAGAGCTTGTTTATGGAAAAGTGCTTATTTCTGCATTTCAATGTTGCAACTAGCTGAAAACTATCCACAGTGTTCATTTAATCTCAACTAGACACAGCACAGCTAAAATTGGACATCCAGAGTGCATCAAACATGATTTAGAGCTTGTTTATGGAAAAGTGCTTATTTCTGCATTTCAATGTTGCAACTAGCTGAAAACTATCCACAGTGTTCATTTAATCTCAACTAGACACAGCACAGCTAAAATTGGACATCCAGAGTGCATCAAACATGATTTAGAGCTTGTTTATGGAAAAGTGCTTATTTCTGCATTTCAATGTTGCAACTTGCTGAAAACAGTCCACAGTGTTTTCATAACATCTCGAATAAACATAACAAAAAATTTTTCATCCAGAGTGCATCAAACATGATTTAGAGCTTGTTTATGGAAAAGTGCTTATTTCTGCATTTCAATGTTGCAACTAGCTGAAAACTATCCACAGTGTTCATTTAATCTCAACTAGACACAGCACAGCTAAAATTGGACATCCAGAGTGCATCAAACATGATTTAGAGCTTGTTTATGGAAAAGTGCTTATTTCTGCATTTCAATGTGCAACTAGCTGAAAAACTATCCACAGTGTTCATTAATCTCAACTAGACACAGCACAGCAAAATTGGACATCCAGAGTGCATCAAACATGATTAGAGCTTGTTTATGGAAAGTGCTTATTTTGCATTTCAATGTTGCAACTAGCTGAAAACTATCCACAGTGTTCATTTAATCTCAACTAGACACAGCACAGCTAACAATTGGACATCCAGAGTGCATCAAACATGATTTAGAGCTTGTTTATGGAAAATTGCTTATTTCTGCACTTTCAATGTTGCAACTAGCTGAAAACTATCCACCGTGTTCATTTAATCTCAACTAGACACAGCACAGCTAAAATTGGACATCCAGAGTGCATCAAACATGATTTAGAGCTTGTTATGGAAAAGTGCTTATTTCTGCATTTCAATGTTGTAACCTTGCTGAAACGTCTAACAGTGTTTTCATAACATCTCGAATAAACATAACAAAACATTTTCATCCAGAGTGCTCAAACATGATTTAGAGCTTGTTATGGAAAAGTGCTTATTTCTGCATTTCAATGTTGTAACTTGCTGAAAACAGTCTACAGTGTTTTCATAAAATCTCGAATAAACATAACAAAAACATTTTCATCCAGAGTGCTTCAAACATGATTTAGAGCTTGTTTATGGAAACGTGCTTATTTCTGCCATTCAATGTTGCAACTAGCTGAAAAAGTCTACAGTGTTTTCATAACATCTCGAATAGACATCACCAAAACATTTTTCATCCAGAGTGCTTCATACATGATTTAGAGCTTGTTTATGGAAAAGTGCTTAATTTCTGCATTTCATGTTGCAACTAGCTGAAAAACTAATCCACAGTGTTCATTTAATCTCACTAGACACAGCACAGCTATAAATTGGACATCCAGAGTGCATCAAACATGATTTAGAGCTTGTTTATGGAAAGTGCTTATTTCTGCATTTCAATGTTGCAACTAGCTGAAAACTATCCACAGTGTTCATTTAATCTCAACTAGACACAGCACAGCTAAAATTGGACATCCAGAGTGCATCAAACATGATTTAGAGCTTGTTTATGGAAAAGTGCTTATTTCTGCATTTCAATGTTGCAACTAGCTGAAAACTATCCACAGTGTTCATTTAATCTCAACTAGACACAGCACAGCTAAAATTGGACATCCAGAGTGCATCAAACATGATTTAGAGCTTGTTTATGGAAAAGTGCTTATTTCTGCATTTCAATGTTGCAACTGCTGAAAACTATCCACAGTGTTCATTTAATCTCAACTAGACACAGCACAGCTAAAATTGGACATCCAGAGTGCATCAAACATGATTTAGAGCTTGTTTATGGAAAAGTGCTTATTTCTGCATTTCAATGTTGCAACTTGCTGAAAACAGTCCACAGTGTTTTCATAACATCTCGAATAAACATAACAAAAACATTTTCATCCAGAGTGCATCAAACATGATTTAGAGCTTGTTTATGGAAAAGTGCTTATTTCTGCATTTCAATGTTGCAACTAGCTGAAAACTATCCACAGTGTTCATTTAATCTCAACTAGACACAGCACAGCTAAAATTGGACATCCAGAGTGCATCAAACATGATTTAGAGCTTGTTTATGGAAAAGTGCTTATTTCTGCATTTCAATGTTGCAACTAGCTGAAAACTATCCACAGTGTTCATTTAATCTCAACTAGACACAGCACAGCTAAAATTGGACATCCAGAGTGCATCAAACATGATTTAGAGCTTGTTTATGGAAAAGTGCTTATTTCTGCATTTCAATGTTGCAACTTGCTGAAAACAGTCCACAGTGTTTTCATAACATCTCGAATAAACATAACAAAAACATTTTCATCCAGAGTGCATCAAACATGATTTAGAGCTTGTTTATGGAAAAGTGCTTATTTCTGCATTTCAATGTTGCAACTAGCTGAAAACTATCCACAGTGTTCATTTAATCTCAACTAGACACAGCACAGCTAAAATTGGACATCCAGAGTGCATCAAACATGATTTAGAGCTTGTTTATGGAAAAGTGCTTATTTCTGCATTTCAATGTTGCAACTAGCTGAAAACTATCCACAGTGTTCATTTAATCTCAACTAGACACAGCACAGCTAAAATTGGACATCCAGAGTGCATCAAACATGATTTAGAGCTTGTTTATGGAAAAGTGCTTATTTCTGCATTTCAATGTTGCAACTAGCTGAAAACTATCCACAGTGTTCATTTAATCTCAACTAGACACAGCACAGCTAAAATTGGACATCCAGAGTGCATCAAACATGATTTAGAGCTTGTTTATGGAAAAGTGCTTATTTCTGCATTTCAATGTTGCAACTAGCTGAAAACTATCCACAGTGTTCATTTAATCTCAACTAGACACAGCACAGCTAAAATTGGACATCCAGAGTGCATCAAACATGATTTAGAGCTTGTTTATGGAAAAGTGCTTATTTCTGCATTTCAATGTTGCAACTAGCTGAAAACTATCCACAGTGTTCATTTAATCTCAACTAGACACAGCACAGCTAAAATTGGACATCCAGAGTGCATCAAACATGATTTAGAGCTTGTTTATGGAAAAGTGCTTATTTCTGCATTTCAATGTTGCAACTAGCTGAAAACTATCCACAGTGTTCATTTAATCTCAACTAGACACAGCACAGCTAAAATTGGACATCCAGAGTGCATCAAACATGATTTAGAGCTTGTTTATGGAAAAGTGCTTATTTCTGCATTTCAATGTTGCAACTAGCTGAAAACTATCCACAGTGTTCATTTAATCTCAACTAGACACAGCACAGCTAAAATTGGACATCCAGAGTGCATCAAACATGATTTAGAGCTTGTTTATGGAAAAGTGCTTATTTCTGCATTTCAATGTTGCAACTAGCTGAAAACTATCCACAGTGTTCATTAATCTCAACTAGACACAGCACAGCTAAAATTGGACATCCAGAGTGCATCAAACATGATTTAGAGCTTGTTTATGGAAAAGTGCTTATTTCTGCATTTCAATGTTGTAACTTGCAGAAAACAGTCAACAGTGTTTTCATAACATCTCGAATAAACATAACAAAAACATTTTTCATCCAGAGTGCATCAAACATGATTTAGAGCTTGTTTATGGAAAAGTGCTTATTTCTGCATTTCAATGTTGCAACTAGCTGAAAACTATCCACAGTGTTCATTTAATCTCAACTAGACACAGCACAGCTAAAATTGGACATCCAGAGTGCATCAAACATGATTTAGAGCTTGTTTATGGAAAAGTGCTTATTTCTGCATTTCAATGTTGCAACTAGCTGAAAACTATCCACAGTGTTCATTTAATCTCAACTAGACACAGCACAGCTAAAATTGGACATCCAGAGTGCATCAAACATGATTTAGAGCTTGTTTATGGAAAAGTGCTTATTTCTGCATTTCAATGTTGCAACTTGCTGAAAACAGTCCACAGTGTTTTCATAACATCTCGAATAAACATAACAAAAATTTTTCATCCAGAGTGCATCAAACATGATTTAGAGCTTGTTTATGGAAAAGTGCTTATTTCTGCATTTCAATGTTGCAACTTGCTGAAAACAGTCCACAGTGTTTCATAACATCTCGAATAAACACACAAAAAATTTTCATCCAGAGTGCTTCAAACATGATTTAGAGCTTGTTTATGGAAAAGTGCTTATTTCTGCATTTCAATGTTGCAACTAGCTGAAAACAGTCCACAGTGTTTCATAACATCTCGAATAAACAGCACAAAAAATTTTTCATCCAGAGTGCATCAAACATGATTTAGAGCTTGTTTATGGAAAAGTGCTTATTTCTGCATTTCAATGTTGCAACTAGCTGAAAACTATCCACAGTGTTCATTTAATCTCAACTAGACACAGCACAGCTAAAATTGGACATCCAGAGTGCATCAAACATGATTTAGAGCTTGTTTATGGAAAAGTGCTTATTTCTGCATTTCAATGTTGCAACTAGCTGAAAACTATCCACAGTGTTCATTTAATCTCAACTAGACACAGCACAGCTAAAATTGGACATCCAGAGTGCATCAAACATGATTTAGAGCTTGTTTATGGAAAAGTGCTTATTTCTGCATTTCAATGTTGCAACTAGCTGAAAACTATCCACAGTGTTCATTTAATCTCAACTAGACACAGCACAGCTAAAATTGGACATCCAGAGTGCATCAAACATGATTTAGAGCTTGTTTATGGAAAAGTGCTTATTTCTGCATTTCAATGTTGCAACTAGCTGAAAACTATCCACAGTGTTCATTTAATCTCAACTAGACACAGCACAGCTAAAATTGGACATCCAGAGTGCATCAAACATGATTTAGAGCTTGTTTATGGAAAAGTGCTTATTTCTGCATTTCAATGTTGCAACTTGCTGAAAACAGTCCACAGTGTTTTCATAACATCTCGAATAAACATAACAAAAACATTTTTCATCCAGAGTGCTTCAAACATGATTTAGAGCTTGTTTATGGAAAAGTGCTTATTTCTGCATTTCAATGTTGCAACTTGCTGAAAACAGTCCACAGTGTTTTCATAACATCTCGAATAAACATAACAAAAACATTTTCATCCAGAGTGCTTCAAACATGATTTAGAGCTTGTTTATGGAAAAGTGCTTATTTCTGCATTTCAATGTTGCAACTAGCTGAAAACAGTCCACAGTGTTTTCATAACATCTCGAATAAACAGCACAAAAACATTTTTCATCCAGAGTGCTTCAAACATGATTTAGAGCTTGTTTATGGAAAAGTGCTTATTTCTGCATTTCAATGTTGCAACTAGCTGAAAACTATCCAGTGTTCATTTAATCTCAACTAGACACAGCACAGCTAAAATTGGACATCCAGAGTGCATCAAACATGATTTAGAGCTTGTTTATGGAAAAGTGCTTATTTCTGCATTTCAATGTTGCAACTAGCTGAAAACTATCCACAGTGTTCATTTAATCTCAACTAGACACAGCACAGCTAAAATTGGACATCCAGAGTGCATCAAACATGATTTAGAGCTTGTTTATGGAAAAGTGCTTATTTCTGCATTTCAATGTTGCAACTAGCTGAAAACTATCCACAGTGTTCATTTAATCTCAACTAGACACAGCACAGCTAAAATTGGACATCCAGAGTGCATCAAACATGATTTAGAGCTTGTTTATGGAAAAGTGCTTATTTCTGCATTTCAATGTTGCAACTAGCTGAAAACTATCCACAGTGTTCATTTAATCTCAACTAGACACAGCACAGCTAAAATTGGACATCCAGAGTGCATCAAACATGATTTAGAGCTTGTTTATGGAAAAGTGCTTATTTCTGCATTTCAATGTTGCAACTAGCTGAAAACTATCCACAGTGTTCATTTAATCTCAACTAGACACAGCACAGCTAAAATTGGACATCCAGAGTGCATCAAACATGATTTAGAGCTTGTTTATGGAAAAGTGCTTATTTCTGCATTTCAATGTTGCAACTAGCTGAAAACTATCCACAGTGTTCATTTAATCTCAACTAGACACAGCACAGCTAAAATTGGACATCCAGAGTGCATCAAACATGATTTAGAGCTTGTTTATGGAAAAGTGCTTATTTCTGCATTTCAATGTTGCAACTTGCTGAAAACAGTCCACAGTGTTTTCATAACATCTCGAATAAACATAACAAAACATTTTTCATCCAGAGTGCTTCAAACATGATTTAGAGCTTGTTTATGGAAAAGTGCTTATTTCTGCATTTCAATGTTGCAACTAGCTGAAAACAGTCCACAGTGTTTTCATAACATCTCGAATAAACAGCACAAAAACATTTTTCATCCAGAGTGCTTCAAACATGATTTAGAGCTTGTTTATGGAAAAGTGCTTATTTCTGCATTTCAATGTTGCAACTAGCTGAAAACTATCCACAGTGTTCATTTAATCTCAACTAGACACAGCACAGCTAAAATTGGACATCCAGAGTGCATCAAACATGATTTAGAGCTTGTTTATGGAAAAGTGCTTATTTCTGCATTTCAATGTTGCAACTTGCAGAAAACAGTCAACAGTGTTTTCATAACATCTCGAATAAACATAACAAAAACATTTTTCATCCAGAGTGCATCAAACATGATTTAGAGCTTGTTTATGGAAAAGTGCTTATTTCTGCATTTCAATGTTGCAACTAGCTGAAAACTATCCACAGTGTTCATTTAATCTCAACTAGACACAGCACAGCTAAAACTGGACATCCAGAGTGCATCAAACATGATTTAGAGCTTGTTTATGGAAAAGTGCTTATTTCTGCATTTCAATGTTGCAATTAGCTGAAAACTATCCACAGTGTTCATTAATCTCAACTAGACACAGCACAGCTAAAATTGGACATCCAGAGTGCATCAAACATGATTTAGAGCTTGTTTATGGAAAAGTGCTTATTTCTGCATTTCAATGTTGCAACTTGCTGAAAACAGTCCACAGTGTTTTCATAACATCTCGAATAAACATAACAAAACATTTTTCATCCAGAGTGCATCAAACATGATTTAGAGCTTGTTTATGGAAAAGTGCTTATTTCTGCATTTCAATGTTGCAACTAGCTGAAAACTATCCACAGTGTTCATTTAATCTCAACTAGACACAGCACAGCTAAAATTGGACATCCAGAGTGCATCAAACATGATTTAGAGCTTGTTTATGGAAAAGTGCTTATTTCTGCATTTCAATGTTGCAACTAGCTGAAAACTATCCACAGTGTTCATTTAATCTCAACTAGACACAGCACAGCTAAAATTGGACATCCAGAGTGCATCAAACATGATTTAGAGCTTGTTTATGGAAAAGTGCTTATTTCTGCATTTCAATGTTGCAACTAGCTGAAAACTATCCACAGTGTTCATTTAATCTCAACTAGACACAGCACAGCTAAAATTGGACATCCAGAGTGCATCAAACATGATTTAGAGCTTGTTTATGGAAAAGTGCTTATTTCTGCATTTCAATGTTGCAACTAGCTGAAAACTATCCACAGTGTTCATTTAATCTCAACTAGACACAGCACAGCTAAAATTGGACATCCAGAGTGCATCAAACATGATTTAGAGCTTGTTTATGGAAAAGTGCTTATTTCTGCATTTCAATGTTGCAACTAGCTGAAAACTATCCACAGTGTTCATTTAATCTCAACTAGACACAGCACAGCTAAAATTGGACATCCAGAGTGCATCAAACATGATTTAGAGCTTGTTTATGGAAAAGTGCTTATTTCTGCATTTCAATGTTGCAACTAGCTGAAAACTATCCACAGTGTTCATTTAATCTCAACTAGACACAGCACAGCTAAAATTGGACATCCAGAGTGCATCAAACATGATTTAGAGCTTGTTTATGGAAAAGTGCTTATTTCTGCATTTCAATGTTGCAACTAGCTGAAAACTATCCACAGTGTTCATTTAATCTCAACTAGACACAGCACAGCTAAAATTGGACATCCAGAGTGCATCAAACATGATTTAGAGCTTGTTTATGGAAAAGTGCTTATTTCTGCATTTCAATGTTGCAACTAGCTGAAAACTATCCACAGTGTTCATTTAATCTCAACTAGACACAGCACAGCTAAAATTGGACATCCAGAGTGCATCAAACATGATTTAGAGCTTGTTTATGGAAAAGTGCTTATTTCTGCATTTCAATGTTGCAACTAGCTGAAAACTATCCACAGTGTTCATTAATCTCAACTAGACACAGCACAGCTAAAATTGGACATCCAGAGTGCATCAAACATGATTTAGAGCTTGTTTATGGAAAAGTGCTTATTTCTGCATTTCAATGTTGCAACTAGCTGAAAACTATCCACAGTGTTCATTTAATCTCAACTAGACACAGCACAGCTAAAATTGGACATCCAGAGTGCATCAAACATGATTTAGAGCTT
Organism: Oncorhynchus kisutch; assembly: GCF_002021735.2. NCBI lineage: Eukaryota > Metazoa > Chordata > Actinopteri > Salmoniformes > Salmonidae > Oncorhynchus > Oncorhynchus kisutch. Next base: position 66,578 of record NW_022262097.1, on the reverse strand, counting down.
GTTTATGGAAAAGTGCTTATTTCTGCATTTCAATGTTGCAACTTGCTGAAAACAGTCCACAGTGTTTTCATAACATCTCGAATAAACATAACAAAAAAATTTTTCATCCAGAGTGCATCAAACATGATTTAGAGCTTGTTTATGGAAAAGTGCTTATTTCTGCATTTCAATGTTGCAACTAGCTGAAAACTATCCACAGTGTTCATTTAATCTCAACTAGACACAGCACAGCTAAAATTGGACATCCAGAGTGCATCAAACATGATTTAGAGCTTGTTTATGGAAAAGTGCTTATTTCTGCATTTCAATGTTGCAACTAGCTGAAAACTATCCACAGTGTTCATTTAATCTCAACTAGACACAGCACAGCTAAAATTGGACATCCAGAGTGCATCAAACATGATTTAGAGCTTGTTTATGGAAAAGTGCTTATTTCTGCATTTCAATGTTGCAACTTGCTGAAAACAGTCCACAGTGTTTTCATAACATCTCGAATAAACATAACAAAACATTTTCATCCAGAGTGCTTCAAACATGATTTAGAGCTTGTTTATGGAAAAGTGCTTATTTCTGCATTTCAATGTTGCAACTAGCTGAAAACAGTCCACAGTGTTTCATAACATCTCGAATAAACAGCACAAAAAAATTTTTCATCCAGAGTGCATCAAACATGATTTAGAGCTTGTTTATGGAAAAGTGCTTATTTCTGCATTTCAATGTTGCAACTAGCTGAAAACTATCACAGTGTTCATTTAATCTCAACTAGACACAGCACAGCTAAAATTGGACATCCAGAGTGCATCAAACATGATTTAGAGCTTGTTTATGGAAAAGTGCTTATTTCTGCATTTCAATGTTGCAACTAGCTGAAAACTATCCACAGTGTTCATTTAATCTCAACTAGACACAGCACAGCTAAAATTGGACATCCAGAGTGCATCAAACATGATTTAGAGCTTGTTTATGGAAAAGTGCTTATTTCTGCATTTCAATGTTGCAACTAGCTGAAAACTATCCACAGTGTTCATTTAATCTCAACTAGACACAGCACAGCTAAAATTGGACATCCAGAGTGCATCAAACATGATTTAGAGCTTGTTTATGGAAAAGTGCTTATTTCTGCATTTCAATGTTGCAACTAGCTGAAAACTATCCACAGTGTTCATTTAATCTCAACTAGACACAGCACAGCTAAAATTGGACATCCAGAGTGCATCAAACATGATTTAGAGCTTGTTTATGGAAAAGTGCTTATTTCTGCATTTCAATGTTGCAACTTGCTGAAAACAGTCCACAGTGTTTTCATAACATCTCGAATAAACATAACAAAAACATTTTTCATCCAGAGTGCTTCAAACATGATTTAGAGCTTGTTTATGGAAAAGTGCTTATTTCTGCATTTCAATGTTGCAACTAGCTGAAAACAGTCCACAGTGTTTTCATAACATCTCGAATAAACAGCACAAAAAAATTTTCATCCAGAGTGCATCAAACATGATTTAGAGCTTGTTTATGGAAAAGTGCTTATTTCTGCATTTCAATGTTGCAACTAGCTGAAAACTATCCAGTGTTCATTTAATCTCAACTAGACACAGCACAGCTAAAATTGGACATCCAGAGTGCATCAAACATGATTTAGAGCTTGTTTATGGAAAAGTGCTTATTTCTGCATTTCAATGTTGCAACTTGCTGAAAACAGTCCACAGTGTTTCATAACATCTCGAATAAACATAACAAAACATTTTCATCCAGAGTGCATCAAACATGATTTAGAGCTTGTTTATGGAAAAGTGCTTATTTCTGCATTTCAATGTTGCAACTAGCTGAAAACTATCCACAGTGTTCATTTAATCTCAACTAGACACAGCACAGCTAAAATTGGACATCCAGAGTGCATCAAACATGATTTAGAGCTTGTTTATGGAAAAGTGCTTATTTCTGCATTTCAATGTTGCAACTAGCTGAAAACTATCCACAGTGTTCATTTAATCTCAACTAGACACAGCACAGCTAAAATTGGACATCCAGAGTGCATCAAACATGATTTAGAGCTTGTTTATGGAAAAGTGCTTATTTCTGCATTTCAATGTTGCAACTTGCTGAAAACAGTCCACAGTGTTTTCATAACATCTCGAATAAACATAACAAAAAATTTTTCATCCAGAGTGCATCAAACATGATTTAGAGCTTGTTTATGGAAAAGTGCTTATTTCTGCATTTCAATGTTGCAACTAGCTGAAAACTATCCACAGTGTTCATTTAATCTCAACTAGACACAGCACAGCTAAAATTGGACATCCAGAGTGCATCAAACATGATTTAGAGCTTGTTTATGGAAAAGTGCTTATTTCTGCATTTCAATGTTGCAACTAGCTGAAAACTATCCACAGTGTTCATTTAATCTCAACTAGACACAGCACAGCTAAAATTGGACATCCAGAGTGCATCAAACATGATTTAGAGCTTGTTTATGGAAAAGTGCTTATTTCTGCATTTCAATGTTGCAACTAGCTGAAAACTATCCACAGTGTTCATTTAATCTCAACTAGACACAGCACAGCTAAAATTGGACATCCAGAGTGCATCAAACATGATTTAGAGCTTGTTTATGGAAAAGTGCTTATTTCTGCATTTCAATGTTGCAACTAGCTGAAAACTATCCACAGTGTTCATTTAATCTCAACTAGACACAGCACAGCTAAAATTGGACATCCAGAGTGCATCAAACATGATTTAGAGCTTGTTTATGGAAAAGTGCTTATTTCTGCATTTCAATGTTGCAACTAGCTGAAAACTATCCACAGTGTTCATTTAATCTCAACTAGACACAGCACAGCTAAAATTGGACATCCAGAGTGCATCAAACATGATTTAGAGCTTGTTTATGGAAAAGTGCTTATTTCTGCATTTCAATGTTGCAACTAGCTGAAAACTATCCACAGTGTTCATTTAATCTCAACTAGACACAGCACAGCTAAAATTGGACATCCAGAGTGCATCAAACATGATTTAGAGCTTGTTTATGGAAAAGTGCTTATTTCTGCATTTCAATGTTGCAACTAGCTGAAAACTATCCACAGTGTTCATTTAATCTCAACTAGACACAGCACAGCTAAAATTGGACATCCAGAGTGCATCAAACATGATTTAGAGCTTGTTTATGGAAAAGTGCTTATTTCTGCATTTCAATGTTGCAACTAGCTGAAAACTATCCACAGTGTTCATTTAATCTCAACTAGACACAGCACAGCTAAAATTGGACATCCAGAGTGCATCAAACATGATTTAGAGCTTGTTTATGGAAAAGTGCTTATTTCTGCATTTCAATGTTGCAACTAGCTGAAAACTATCCACAGTGTTCATTAATCTCAACTAGACACAGCACAGCTAAAATTGGACATCCAGAGTGCATCAAACATGATTTAGAGCTTGTTTATGGAAAAGTGCTTATTTCTGCATTTCAATGTTGCAACTAGCTGAAAACTATCCACAGTGTTCATTTAATCTCAACTAGACACAGCACAGCTAAAATTGGACATCCAGAGTGCATCAAACATGATTTAGAGCTTGTTTATGGAAAAGTGCTTATTTCTGCATTTCAATGTTGCAACTTGCTGAAAACAGTCCACAGTGTTCATAACATCTCGAATAAACATAACAAAAAATTTTTCATCCAGAGTGCATCAAACATGATTTAGAGCTTGTTTATGGAAAAGTGCTTATTTCTGCATTTCAATGTTGCAACTAGCTGAAAACTATCCACAGTGTTCATTTAATCTCAACTAGACACAGCACAGCTAAAATTGGACATCCAGAGTGCATCAAACATGATTTAGAGCTTGTTTATGGAAAAGTGCTTATTTCTGCATTTCAATGTTGCAACTAGCTGAAAACTATCCACAGTGTTCATTTAATCTCAACTAGACACAGCACAGCTAAAATTGGACATCCAGAGTGCATCAAACATGATTTAGAGCTTGTTTATGGAAAAGTGCTTATTTCTGCATTTCAATGTTGTAACTTGCTGAAAACAGTCCACAGTGTTTTCATAACATCTCGAATAAACATAACAAAAACATTTTTCATCCAGAGTGCTTCAAACATGATTTAGAGCTTGTTTATGGAAAAGTGCTTATTTCTGCATTTCAATGTTGCAACTAGCTGAAAACAGTCCACAGTGTTTTCATAACATCTCGAATAAACATCACAAAAACATTTTTCATCCAGAGTGCTTCAAACATGATTTAGAGCTTGTTTATGGAAAAGTGCTTATTTCTGCATTTCAATGTTGCAACTAGCTGAAAACTATCCAGTGTTCATTTAATCTCAACTAGACACAGCACAGCTAAAATTGGACATCCAGAGTGCATCAAACATGATTTAGAGCTTGTTTATGGAAAAGTGCTTATTTCTGCATTTCAATGTTGCAACTAGCTGAAAACTATCCACAGTGTTCATTTAATCTCAACTAGACACAGCACAGCTAAAATTGGACATCCAGAGTGCATCAAACATGATTTAGAGCTTGTTTATGGAAAAGTGCTTATTTCTGCATTTCAATGTTGCAACTAGCTGAAAACTATCCACAGTGTTCATTTAATCTCAACTAGACACAGCACAGCTAAAATTGGACATCCAGAGTGCATCAAACATGATTTAGAGCTTGTTTATGGAAAAGTGCTTATTTCTGCATTTCAATGTTGCAACTAGCTGAAAACTATCCACAGTGTTCATTTAATCTCAACTAGACACAGCACAGCTAAAATTGGACATCCAGAGTGCATCAAACATGATTTAGAGCTTGTTTATGGAAAAGTGCTTATTTCTGCATTTCAATGTTGCAACTAGCTGAAAACTATCCACAGTGTTCATTTAATCTCAACTAGACACAGCACAGCTAAAATTGGACATCCAGAGTGCATCAAACATGATTTAGAGCTTGTTTATGGAAAAGTGCTTATTTCTGCATTTCAATGTTGCAACTAGCTGAAAACTATCCACAGTGTTCATTTAATCTCAACTAGACACAGCACAGCTAAAATTGGACATCCAGAGTGCATCAAACATGATTTAGAGCTTGTTTATGGAAAAGTGCTTATTTCTGCATTTCAATGTTGCAACTTGCTGAAAACAGTCCACAGTGTTTTCATAACATCTCGAATAAACATAACAAAAACATTTTTCATCCAGAGTGCTTCAAACATGATTTAGAGCTTGTTTATGGAAAAGTGCTTATTTCTGCATTTCAATGTTGCAACTAGCTGAAAACAGTCTACAGTGTTTTCATAACATCTCGAATAAACATCACAAAAACATTTTTCATCCAGAGTGCTTCAAACATGATTTAGAGCTTGTTTATGGAAAAGTGCTTATTTCTGCATTTCAATGTTGCAACTAGCTGAAAACTATCCAGTGTTCATTTAATCTCAACTAGACACAGCACAGCTAAAATTGGACATCCAGAGTGCATCAAACATGATTTAGAGCTTGTTTATGGAAAAGTGCTTATTTCTGCATTTCAATGTTGCAACTAGCTGAAAACTATCCACAGTGTTCATTTAATCTCAACTAGACACAGCACAGCTAAAATTGGACATCCAGAGTGCATCAAACATGATTTAGAGCTAAACAGTCAACAGTGTTTTCATAACATCTCGAATCAACATAATAAAAACATTTTTCATCCAGAGTGCTTCAAACAGGATTTGGAGCTTGTTTATGGAAAAGTGCTTATTTCTGCATTTCAATGTTGCAACTAGCTGAAAACTATCCACAGTGTTCATTTAATCTCAACTAGACACAGCACAGCTAAAATTGGACATCCAGAGTGCATCAAACATGATTTAGAGCTTGTTTATGGAAAAGTGCTTATTTCTGCATTTCAATGTTGCAACTAGCTGAAAACTATCCACAGTGTTCATTTAATCTCAACTAGACACAGCACAGCTAAAATTGGACATCCAGAGTGCATCAAACATGATTTAGAGCTTGTTTATGGAAAAGTGCTTATTTCTGCATTTCAATGTTGCAACTAGCTGAAAACTATCCACAGTGTTCATTTAATCTCAACTAGACACAGCACAGCTAAAATTGGACATCCAGAGTGCATCAAACATGATTTAGAGCTTGTTTATGGAAAAGTGCTTATTTCTGCATTTCAATGTTGCAACTAGCTGAAAACTATCCACAGTGTTCATTTAATCTCAACTAGACACAGCACAGCTAAAATTGGACATCCAGAGTGCATCAAACATGATTTAGAGCTTGTTTATGGAAAAGTGCTTATTTCTGCATTTCAATGTTGCAACTAGCTGAAAACTATCCACAGTGTTCATTTAATCTCAACTAGACACAGCACAGCTAAAATTGGACATCCAGAGTGCATCAAACATGATTTAGAGCTTGTTTATGGAAAAGTGCTTATTTCTGCATTTCAATGTTGCAACTTGCTGAAAACAGTCCACAGTGTTTTCATAACATCTCGAATAAACATAACAAAAAAATTTTTCATCCAGAGTGCATCAAACATGATTTAGAGCTTGTTTATGGAAAAGTGCTTATTTCTGCATTTCAATGTTGCAACTTGCTGAAAACAGTCCACAGTGTTTTCATAACATCTCGAATAAACATAACAAAAAAATTTTTCATCCAGAGTGCTTCAAACATGATTTAGAGCTTGTTTATGGAAAAGTGCTTATTTCTGCATTTCAATGTTGCAACTTGCTGAAAACAGTCCACAGTGTTTCATAACATCTCGAATAAACATAACAAAAACATTTTTCATCCAGAGTGCATCAAACATGATTTAGAGCTTGTTTATGGAAAAGTGCTTATTTCTGCATTTCAATGTTGCAACTTGCTGAAAACAGTCCACAGTGTTTTCATAACATCTCGAATAAACATAACAAAAAATTTCATCCAGAGTGCATCAAACATGATTTAGAGCTTGTTTATGGAAAAGTGCTTATTTCTGCATTTCAATGTTGCAACTAGCTGAAAACATCCACAGTGTTTTCATAACATCTCGAATAAACAGCACAAAAAAATTTTCATCCAGAGTGCATCAAACATGATTTAGAGCTTGTTTATGGAAAAGTGCTTATTTCTGCATTTCAATGTTGCAACTAGCTGAAAACTATCACAGTGTTCATTTAATCTCAACTAGACACAGCACAGCTAAAATTGGACATCCAGAGTGCATCAAACATGATTTAGAGCTTGTTTATGGAAAAGTGCTTATTTCTGCATTTCAATGTTGCAACTAGCTGAAAACTATCCACAGTGTTCATTTAATCTCAACTAGACACAGCACAGCTAAAATTGGACATCCAGAGTGCATCAAACATGATTTAGAGCTTGTTTATGGAAAAGTGCTTATTTCTGCATTTCAATGTTGCAACTAGCTGAAAACTATCCACAGTGTTCATTTAATCTCAACTAGACACAGCACAGCTAAAATTGGACATCCAGAGTGCATCAAACATGATTTAGAGCTTGTTTATGGAAAAGTGCTTATTTCTGCATTTCAATGTTGCAACTAGCTGAAAACTATCCACAGTGTTCATTTAATCTCAACTAGACACAGCACAGCTAAAATTGGACATCCAGAGTGCATCAAACATGATTTAGAGCTTGTTTATGGAAAAGTGCTTATTTCTGCATTTCAATGTTGCAACTAGCTGAAAACTATCCACAGTGTTCATTTAATCTCAACTAGACACAGCACAGCTAAAATTGGACATCCAGAGTGCATCAAACATGATTTAGAGCTAAACAGTCAACAGTGTTTCATAACATCTCGAATAAACATAACAAAAACATTTTTCATCCAGAGTGCTTCAAACATGATTTAGAGCTTGTTTATGGAAAAGTGCTTATTTCTGCATTTCAATGTTGCAACTAGCTGAAAACTATCCACAGTGTTCATTTAATCTCAACTAGACACAGCACAGCTAAAATTGGACATCCAGAGTGCATCAAACATGATTTAGAGCTTGTTTATGGAAAAGTGCTTATTTCTGCATTTCAATGTTGCAACTAGCTGAAAACTATCCACAGTGTTCATTTAATCTCAACTAGACACAGCACAGCTAAAATTGGACATCCAGAGTGCATCAAACATGATTTAGAGCTTGTTTATGGAAAAGTGCTTATTTCTGCATTTCAATGTTGCAACTAGCTGAAAACTATCCACAGTGTTCATTTAATCTCAACTAGACACAGCACAGCTAAAATTGGACATCCAGAGTGCATCAAACATGATTTAGAGCTTGTTTATGGAAAAGTGCTTATTTCTGCATTTCAATGTTGCAACTAGCTGAAAACTATCCACAGTGTTCATTTAATCTCAACTAGACACAGCACAGCTAAAATTGGACATCCAGAGTGCATCAAACATGATTTAGAGCTTGTTTATGGAAAAGTGCTTATTTCTGCATTTCAATGTTGCAACTAGCTGAAAACTATCCACAGTGTTCATTTAATCTCAACTAGACACAGCACAGCTAAAATTGGACATCCAGAGTGCATCAAACATGATTTAGAGCTTGTTTATGGAAAAGTGCTTATTTCTGCATTTCAATGTTGCAACTTGCTGAAAACAGTCCACAGTGTTTTCATAACATCTCGAATAAACAGCACAAAAACATTTTCATCCAGAGTGCTTCAAACATGATTTAGAGCTTGTTTATGGAAAAGTGCTTATTTCTGCATTTCAATGTTGCAACTAGCTGAAAACTATCACAGTGTTCATTTAATCTCAACTAGACACAGCACAGCAAAAATTGGACATCCAGAGTGCATCAAACATGATTTAGAGCTTGTTTATGGAAAAGTGCTTATTTCTGCATTTCAATGTTGCAACTAGCTGAAAACTATCCACAGTGTTCATTTAATCTCAACTAGACACAGCACAGCTAAAATTGGACATCCAGAGTGCATCAAACATGATTTAGAGCTTGTTTATGGAAAAGTGCTTATTTCTGCATTTCAATGTTGCAACTTGCTGAAAACTATCCACAGTGTTCATTTAATCTCAACTAGACACAGCACAGCTAAAATTGGACATCCAGAGTGCATCAAACATGATTTAGAGCTTGTTTATGGAAAAGTGCTTATTTCTGCATTTCAATGTTGCAACTAGCTGAAAACTATCCACAGTGTTCATTTAATCTCAACTAGACACAGCACAGCTAAAATTGGACATCCAGAGTGCATCAAACATGATTTAGAGCTTGTTTATGGAAAAGTGCTTATTTCTGCATTTCAATGTTGCAACTTGCTGAAAACAGTCCACAGTGTTCATAACATCTCAATAAACATAACAAAAACATTTTCATCCAGAGTGCATCAAACATGATTTAGAGCTTGTTTATGGAAAAGTGCTTATTTCTGCATTTCAATGTTGCAACTAGCTGAAAACTATCCACAGTGTTCATTTAATCTCAACTAGACACAGCACAGCTAAAATTGGACATCCAGAGTGCATCAAACATGATTTAGAGCTTGTTTATGGAAAAGTGCTTATTTCTGCATTTCAATGTTGCAACTAGCTGAAAACTATCCACAGTGTTCATTTAATCTCAACTAGACACAGCACAGCTAAAATTGGACATCCAGAGTGCATCAAACATGATTTAGAGCTTGTTTATGGAAAAGTGCTTATTTCTGCATTTCAATGTTGCAACTTGCTGAAAACAGTCCACAGTGTTTTCATAACATCTCGAATAAACATAACAAAAAATTGGACATCCAGAGTGCATCAAACATGATTTAGAGCTTGTTTATGGAAAAGTGCTTATTTCTGCATTTCAATGTTGCAACTAGCTGAAAACATCCACAGTGTGTTCATAACATCTCAATAACAGCACAAAAATTGGACATCCAGAGTGCATCAAACATGATTTAGAGCTTGTTTATGGAAAAGTGCTTATTTCTGCATTTCAATGTTGCAACTTGCTGAAAACTATCCAGTGTTCATTTAATCTCAACTAGACACAGCACAGCTAAAATTGGACATCCAGAGTGCATCAAACATGATTTAGAGCTTGTTTATGGAAAAGTGCTTATTTCTGCATTTCAATGTTGCAACTAGCTGAAAACTATCCACAGTGTTCATTTAATCTCAACTAGACACAGCACAGCTAAAATTGGACATCCAGAGTGCATCAAACATGATTTAGAGCTTGTTTATGGAAAAGTGCTTATTTCTGCATTTCAATGTTGCAACTAGCTGAAAACTATCCACAGTGTTCATTTAATCTCAACTAGACACAGCACAGCTAAAATTGGACATCCAGAGTGCATCAAACATGATTTAGAGCTTGTTTATGGAAAAGTGCTTATTTCTGCATTTCAATGTTGCAACTAGCTGAAAACTATCCACAGTGTTCATTTAATCTCAACTAGACACAGCACAGCTAAAATTGGACATCCAGAGTGCATCAAACATGATTTAGAGCTTGTTTATGGAAAAGTGCTTATTTCTGCATTTCAATGTTGCAACTAGCTGAAAACTATCCACAGTGTTCATTTAATCTCAACTAGACACAGCACAGCTAAAATTGGACATCCAGAGTGCATCAAACATGATTTAGAGCTTGTTTATGGAAAAGTGCTTATTTCTGCATTTCAATGTTGCAACTAGCTGAAAACTATCCACAGTGTTCATTTAATCTCAACTAGACACAGCACAGCTAAAATTGGACATCCAGAGTGCATCAAACATGATTTAGAGCTTGTTTATGGAAAAGTGCTTATTTCTGCATTTCAATGTTGCAACTTGCTGAAAACTATCCACAGTGTTCATTTAATCTCAACTAGACACAGCACAGCAAAAATTGGACATCCAGAGTGCATCAAACATGATTTAGAGCTTGTTTATGGAAAAGTGCTTATTTCTGCATTTCAATGTTGCAACTTGCTGAAAACAGTCCACAGTGTTTTCATAACATCTCGAATAAACAGCACAAAAACATTTTTCATCCAGAGTGCTTCAAACATGATTTAGAGCTTGTTTATGGAAAAGTGCTTATTTCTGCATTTCAATGTTGCAACTAGCTGAAAACTATCCAGTGTTCATTTAATCTCAACTAGACACAGCACAGCTAAAATTGGACATCCAGAGTGCATCAAACATGATTTAGAGCTTGTTTATGGAAAAGTGCTTATTTCTGCATTTCAATGTTGCAACTAGCTGAAAACTATCCACAGTGTTCATTTAATCTCAACTAGACACAGCACAGCTAAAATTGGACATCCAGAGTGCATCAAACATGATTTAGAGCTTGTTTATGGAAAAGTGCTTATTTCTGCATTTCAATGTTGCAACTTGCTGAAAACTATCCACAGTGTTCATTTAATCTCAACTAGACACAGCACAGCAAAAATTGGACATCCAGAGTGCATCAAACATGATTTAGAGCTTGTTTATGGAAAAGTGCTTATTTCTGCATTTCAATGTTGCAACTAGCTGAAAACTATCCACAGTGTTCATTTAATCTCAACTAGACACAGCACAGCTAAAATTGGACATCCAGAGTGCATCAAACATGATTTAGAGCTTGTTTATGGAAAAGTGCTTATTTCTGCATTTCAATGTTGCAACTAGCTGAAAACTATCCACAGTGTTCATTTAATCTCAACTAGACACAGCACAGCTAAAATTGGACATCCAGAGTGCATCAAACATGATTTAGAGCTTGTTTATGGAAAAGTGCTTATTTCTGCATTTCAATGTTGAGATGCAGAGTGCATCAAACATGATTTAGAGCTTGTTTATGGAAAAGTGCTTATTTCTGCATTTCAATGTTGCAACTAGCTGAAAACTATCCACAGTGTTCATTTAATCTCAACTAGACACAGCACAGCTAAAATTGGACATCCAGAGTGCATCAAACATGATTTAGAGCTTGTTTATGGAAAAGTGCTTATTTCTGCATTTCAATGTTGCAACTAGCTGAAAACTATCCACAGTGTTCATTTAATCTCAACTAGACACAGCACAGCTAAAATTGGACATCCAGAGTGCATCAAACATGATTTAGAGCTTGTTTATGGAAAAGTGCTTATTTCTGCATTTCAATGTTGCAACTAGCTGAAAACTATCCACAGTGTTCATTTAATCTCAACTAGACACAGCACAGCTAAAATTGGACATCCAGAGTGCATCAAACATGATTTAGAGCTTGTTTATGGAAAAGTGCTTATTTCTGCATTTCAATGTTGCAACTTGCTGAAAACTATCCACAGTGTTCATTTAATCTCAACTAGACACAGCACAGCAAAAATTGGACATCCAGAGTGCATCAAACATGATTTAGAGCTTGTTTATGGAAAAGTGCTTATTTCTGCATTTCAATGTTGCAACTTGCTGAAAACAGTCCACAGTTTTCATAACATCTCGAATAAACAGCACAAAACATTGGACATCCAGAGTGCATCAAACATGATTTAGAGCTTGTTTATGGAAAAGTGCTTATTTCTGCATTTCAATGTTGCAACTAGCTGAAAAGTCCACAGTGTTTTCATAACATCTCGAATAAACATAACAAAAATTTTTCATCCAGAGTGCATCAAACATGATTTAGAGCTTGTTTATGGAAAAGTGCTTATTTCTGCATTTCAATGTTGCAACTAGCTGAAAACTATCCACAGTGTTCATTTAATCTCAACTAGACACAGCACAGCTAAAATTGGACATCCAGAGTGCATCAAACATGATTTAGAGCTTGTTTATGGAAAAGTGCTTATTTCTGCATTTCAATGTTGCAACTAGCTGAAAACATCCACAGTGTTTTCATAACATCTCGAATAAACAGCACAAAAATTTTTCATCCAGAGTGCATCAAACATGATTTAGAGCTTGTTTATGGAAAAGTGCTTATTTCTGCATTTCAATGTTGCAACTAGCTGAAAACTATCCACAGTGTTCATTTAATCTCAACTAGACACAGCACAGCTAAAATTGGACATCCAGAGTGCATCAAACATGATTTAGAGCTTGTTTATGGAAAAGTGCTTATTTCTGCATTTCAATGTTGCAACTAGCTGAAAACTATCCACAGTGTTCATTTAATCTCAACTAGACACAGCACAGCTAAAATTGGACATCCAGAGTGCATCAAACATGATTTAGAGCTTGTTTATGGAAAAGTGCTTATTTCTGCATTTCAATGTTGCAACTAGCTGAAAACTATCCACAGTGTTCATTTAATCTCAACTAGACACAGCACAGCTAAAATTGGACATCCAGAGTGCATCAAACATGATTTAGAGCTTGTTTATGGAAAAGTGCTTATTTCTGCATTTCAATGTTGCAACTAGCTGAAAACTATCCACAGTGTTCATTTAATCTCAACTAGACACAGCACAGCTAAAATTGGACATCCAGAGTGCATCAAACATGATTTAGAGCTTGTTTATGGAAAAGTGCTTATTTCTGCATTTCAATGTTGCAACTAGCTGAAAACTATCCACAGTGTTCATTTAATCTCAACTAGACACAGCACAGCTAAAATTGGACATCCAGAGTGCATCAAACATGATTTAGAGCTTGTTTATGGAAAAGTGCTTATTTCTGCATTTCAATGTTGCAACTAGCTGAAAACAGTCTACAGTGTTTTCATAACATCTCGAATAAACATAACAAAAACATTTTTCATCCAGAGTGCTTCAAACATGATTTAGAGCTTGTTTATGGAAAAGTGCTTATTTCTGCATTTCAATGTTGCAACTAGCTGAAAACTATCCAGTGTTCATTTAATCTCAACTAGACACAGCACAGCTAAAATTGGACATCCAGAGTGCATCAAACATGATTTAGAGCTTGTTTATGGAAAAGTGCTTATTTCTGCATTTCAATGTTGCAACTAGCTGAAAACTATCCACAGTGTTCATTTAATCTCAACTAGACACAGCACAGCTAAAATTGGACATCCAGAGTGCATCAAACATGATTTAGAGCTTGTTTATGGAAAAGTGCTTATTTCTGCATTTCAATGTTGCAACTAGCTGAAAACTATCCACAGTGTTCATTTAATCTCAACTAGACACAGCACAGCTAAAATTGGACATCCAGAGTGCATCAAACATGATTTAGAGCTTGTTTATGGAAAAGTGCTTATTTCTGCATTTCAATGTTGCAACTAGCTGAAAACTATCCACAGTGTTCATTTAATCTCAACTAGACACAGCACAGCTAAAATTGGACATCCAGAGTGCATCAAACATGATTTAGAGCTTGTTTATGGAAAAGTGCTTATTTCTGCATTTCAATGTTGCAACTAGCTGAAAACTATCCACAGTGTTCATTTAATCTCAACTAGACACAGCACAGCTAAAATTGGACATCCAGAGTGCATCAAACATGATTTAGAGCTAAAAAGTCAACAGTGTTTTCATAACATCTCGAATAAACATAACAAAAACATTTTTCATCCAGAGTGCTTCAAACATGATTTAGAGCTTGTTTATGGAAAAGTGCTTATTTCTGCATTTCAATGTTGCAACTAGCTGAAAACTATCCACAGTGTTCATTTAATCTCAACTAGACACAGCACAGCTAAAATTGGACATCCAGAGTGCATCAAACATGATTTAGAGCTTGTTTATGGAAAAGTGCTTATTTCTGCATTTCAATGTTGCAACTAGCTGAAAACTATCCACAGTGTTCATTTAATCTCAACTAGACACAGCACAGCTAAAATTGGACATCCAGAGTGCATCAAACATGATTTAGAGCTTGTTTATGGAAAAGTGCTTATTTCTGCATTTCAATGTTGCAACTAGCTGAAAACTATCCACAGTGTTCATTTAATCTCAACTAGACACAGCACAGCTAAAATTGGACATCCAGAGTGCATCAAACATGATTTAGAGCTTGTTTATGGAAAAGTGCTTATTTCTGCATTTCAATGTTGCAACTAGCTGAAAACTATCCACAGTGTTCATTTAATCTCAACTAGACACAGCACAGCTAAAATTGGACATCCAGAGTGCATCAAACATGATTTAGAGCTTGTTTATGGAAAAGTGCTTATTTCTGCATTTCAATGTTGCAACTAGCTGAAAACTATCCACAGTGTTCATTTAATCTCAACTAGACACAGCACAGCTAAAATTGGACATCCAGAGTGCATCAAACATGATTTAGAGCTTGTTTATGGAAAAGTGCTTATTTCTGCATTTCAATGTTGCAACTTGCTGAAAACAGTCCACAGTGTTTTCATAACATCTCGAATAAACATAACAAAACATTTTTCATCCAGAGTGCATCAAACATGATTTAGAGCTTGTTTATGGAAAAGTGCTTATTTCTGCATTTCAATGTTGCAACTAGCTGAAAACAGTCCACAGTGTTTTCATAACATCTCGAATAAACATAACAAAAATTTTTCATCCAGAGTGCTTCAAACATGATTTAGAGCTTGTTTATGGAAAAGTGCTTATTTCTGCATTTCAATGTTGCAACTAGCTGAAAACTATCCACAGTGTTCATTTAATCTCAACTAGACACAGCACAGCTAAAATTGGACATCCAGAGTGCATCAAACATGATTTAGAGCTTGTTTATGGAAAAGTGCTTATTTCTGCATTTCAATGTTGCAACTAGCTGAAAACTATCCACAGTGTTCATTTAATCTCAACTAGACACAGCACAGCTAAAATTGGACATCCAGAGTGCATCAAACATGATTTAGAGCTAAAAAGTCACAGTGTTTTCATAACATCTCGAATAAACATAACAAAACATTTTTCATCCAGAGTGCTTCAAACATGATTTAGAGCTTGTTTATGGAAAAGTGCTTATTTCTGCATTTCAATGTTGCAACTAGCTGAAAACTATCCACAGTGTTCATTTAATCTCAACTAGACACAGCACAGCTAAAATTGGACATCCAGAGTGCATCAAACATGATTTAGAGCTTGTTTATGGAAAAGTGCTTATTTCTGCATTTCAATGTTGCAACTAGCTGAAAACTATCCACAGTGTTCATTTAATCTCAACTAGACACAGCACAGCTAAAATTGGACATCCAGAGTGCATCAAACATGATTTAGAGCTTGTTTATGGAAAAGTGCTTATTTCTGCATTTCAATGTTGCAACTAGCTGAAAACTATCCACAGTGTTCATTTAATCTCAACTAGACACAGCACAGCAAAAATTGGACATCCAGAGTGCATCAAACATGATTTAGAGCTTGTTTATGGAAAAGTGCTTATTTCTGCATTTCAATGTTGCAACTTGCTGAAAACAGTCCACAGTGTTTTCATAACATCTCGAATAAACATAACAAAAATTTTTCATCCAGAGTGCTTCAAACATGATTTAGAGCTTGTTTATGGAAAAGTGCTTATTTCTGCATTTCAATGTTGCAACTAGCTGAAAACAGTCCACAGTGTTTTCATAACATCTCGAATAAACAGCACAAAAACATTTTTCATCCAGAGTGCTTCAAACATGATTTAGAGCTTGTTTATGGAAAAGTGCTTATTTCTGCATTTCAATGTTGCAACTAGCTGAAAACTATCCAGTGTTCATTTAATCTCAACTAGACACAGCACAGCTAAAATTGGACATCCAGAGTGCATCAAACATGATTTAGAGCTTGTTTATGGAAAAGTGCTTATTTCTGCATTTCAATGTTGCAACTAGCTGAAAACTATCCACAGTGTTCATTTAATCTCAACTAGACACAGCACAGCTAAAATTGGACATCCAGAGTGCATCAAACATGATTTAGAGCTTGTTTATGGAAAAGTGCTTATTTCTGCATTTCAATGTTGCAACTAGCTGAAAACTATCCACAGTGTTCATTTAATCTCAACTAGACACAGCACAGCTAAAATTGGACATCCAGAGTGCATCAAACATGATTTAGAGCTTGTTTATGGAAAAGTGCTTATTTCTGCATTTCAATGTTGCAACTAGCTGAAAACTATCCACAGTGTTCATTTAATCTCAACTAGACACAGCACAGCTAAAATTGGACATCCAGAGTGCATCAAACATGATTTAGAGCTTGTTTATGGAAAAGTGCTTATTTCTGCATTTCAATGTTGCAACTAGCTGAAAACTATCCACAGTGTTCATTTAATCTCAACTAGACACAGCACAGCTAAAATTGGACATCCAGAGTGCATCAAACATGATTTAGAGCTTGTTTATGGAAAAGTGCTTATTTCTGCATTTCAATGTTGCAACTAGCTGAAAACTATCCACAGTGTTCATTTAATCTCAACTAGACACAGCACAGCTAAAATTGGACATCCAGAGTGCATCAAACATGATTTAGAGCTTGTTTATGGAAAAGTGCTTATTTCTGCATTTCAATGTTGCAACTAGCTGAAAACAGTCCACAGTGTTTTCATAACATCTCGAATAAACATAACAAAAATTTTTCATCCAGAGTGCTTCAAACATGATTTAGAGCTTGTTTATGGAAAAGTGCTTATTTCTGCATTTCAATGTTGCAACTAGCTGAAAACTATCCACAGTGTTCATTTAATCTCAACTAGACACAGCACAGCTAAAATTGGACATCCAGAGTGCATCAAACATGATTTAGAGCTTGTTTATGGAAAAGTGCTTATTTCTGCATTTCAATGTTGCAACTAGCTGAAAACTATCCACAGTGTTCATTTAATCTCAACTAGACACAGCACAGCTAAAATTGGACATCCAGAGTGCATCAAACATGATTTAGAGCTAAAAGTCAACAGTGTTTTCATAACATCTCGAATAAACATAATAAAAACATTTTTCATCCAGAGTGCTTCAAACATGATTTAGAGCTTGTTTATGGAAAAGTGCTTATTTCTGCATTTCAATGTTGCAACTAGCTGAAAACTATCCACAGTGTTCATTTAATCTCAACTAGACACAGCACAGCTAAAATTGGACATCCAGAGTGCATCAAACATGATTTAGAGCTTGTTTATGGAAAAGTGCTTATTTCTGCATTTCAATGTTGCAACTAGCTGAAAACTATCCACAGTGTTCATTTAATCTCAACTAGACACAGCACAGCTAAAATTGGACATCCAGAGTGCATCAAACATGATTTAGAGCTTGTTTATGGAAAAGTGCTTATTTCTGCATTTCAATGTTGCAACTAGCTGAAAACTATCCACAGTGTTCATTTAATCTCAACTAGACACAGCACAGCTAAAATTGGACATCCAGAGTGCATCAAACATGATTTAGAGCTTGTTTATGGAAAAGTGCTTATTTCTGCATTTCAATGTTGCAACTAGCTGAAAACTATCCACAGTGTTCATTTAATCTCAACTAGACACAGCACAGCTAAAATTGGACATCCAGAGTGCATCAAACATGATTTAGAGCTTGTTTATGGAAAAGTGCTTATTTCTGCATTTCAATGTTGCAACTAGCTGAAAACTATCCACAGTGTTCATTTAATCTCAACTAGACACAGCACAGCTAAAATTGGACATCCAGAGTGCATCAAACATGATTTAGAGCTTGTTTATGGAAAAGTGCTTATTTCTGCATTTCAATGTTGCAACTAGCTGAAAACTATCCACAGTGTTCATTTAATCTCAACTAGACACAGCACAGCTAAAATTGGACATCCAGAGTGCATCAAACATGATTTAGAGCTTGTTTATGGAAAAGTGCTTATTTCTGCATTTCAATGTTGCAACTAGCTGAAAACTATCCACAGTGTTCATTTAATCTCAACTAGACACAGCACAGCTAAAATTGGACATCCAGAGTGCATCAAACATGATTTAGAGCTTGTTTATGGAAAAGTGCTTATTTCTGCATTTCAATGTTGCAACTAGCTGAAAACTATCCACAGTGTTCATTTAATCTCAACTAGACACAGCACAGCTAAAATTGGACATCCAGAGTGCATCAAACATGATTTAGAGCTTGTTTATGGAAAAGTGCTTATTTCTGCATTTCAATGTTGCAACTTGCTGAAAACAGTCCACAGTGTTTTCATAACATCTCGAATAAACATAACAAAAATTTTTCATCCAGAGTGCTTCAAACATGATTTAGAGCTTGTTTATGGAAAAGTGCTTATTTCTGCATTTCAATGTTGCAACTAGCTGAAAACTATCCACAGTGTTCATTTAATCTCAACTAGACACAGCACAGCTAAAATTGGACATCCAGAGTGCATCAAACATGATTTAGAGCTTGTTTATGGAAAAGTGCTTATTTCTGCATTTCAATGTTGCAACTAGCTGAAAACTATCCACAGTGTTCATTTAATCTCAACTAGACACAGCACAGCTAAAATTGGACATCCAGAGTGCATCAAACATGATTTAGAGCTTGTTTATGGAAAAGTGCTTATTTCTGCATTTCAATGTTGCAACTTGCTGAAAACAGTCCACAGTGTTTTCATAACATCTCGAATAAACATAACAAAAACATTTTCATCCAGAGTGCATCAAACATGATTTAGAGCTTGTTTATGGAAAAGTGCTTATTTCTGCATTTCAATGTTGCAACTTGCTGAAAACAGTCCACAGTTTTCATAACATCTCGAATAAACATAACAAAAACATTTTTCATCCAGAGTGCATCAAACATGATTTAGAGCTTGTTTATGGAAAAGTGCTTATTTCTGCATTTCAATGTTGCAACTAGCTGAAAACAGTCCACAGTGTTTTCATAACATCTCGAATAAACAGCACAAAACATTTTTCATCCAGAGTGCTTCAAACATGATTTAGAGCTTGTTTATGGAAAAGTGCTTATTTCTGCATTTCAATGTTGCAACTAGCTGAAAACTATCCAGTGTTCATTTAATCTCAACTAGACACAGCACAGCTAAAATTGGACATCCAGAGTGCATCAAACATGATTTAGAGCTTGTTTATGGAAAAGTGCTTATTTCTGCATTTCAATGTTGCAACTAGCTGAAAACTATCCACAGTGTTCATTTAATCTCAACTAGACACAGCACAGCTAAAATTGGACATCCAGAGTGCATCAAACATGATTTAGAGCTTGTTTATGGAAAAGTGCTTATTTCTGCATTTCAATGTTGCAACTAGCTGAAAACTATCCACAGTGTTCATTTAATCTCAACTAGACACAGCACAGCTAAAATTGGACATCCAGAGTGCATCAAACATGATTTAGAGCTTGTTTATGGAAAAGTGCTTATTTCTGCATTTCAATGTTGCAACTAGCTGAAAACTATCCACAGTGTTCATTTAATCTCAACTAGACACAGCACAGCTAAAATTGGACATCCAGAGTGCATCAAACATGATTTAGAGCTTGTTTATGGAAAAGTGCTTATTTCTGCATTTCAATGTTGCAACTAGCTGAAAACTATCCACAGTGTTCATTTAATCTCAACTAGACACAGCACAGCTAAAATTGGACATCCAGAGTGCATCAAACATGATTTAGAGCTTGTTTATGGAAAAGTGCTTATTTCTGCATTTCAATGTTGCAACTAGCTGAAAACTATCCACAGTGTTCATTTAATCTCAACTAGACACAGCACAGCTAAAATTGGACATCCAGAGTGCATCAAACATGATTTAGAGCTTGTTTATGGAAAAGTGCTTATTTCTGCATTTCAATGTTGCAACTAGCTGAAAACTATCCACAGTGTTCATTTAATCTCAACTAGACACAGCACAGCTAAAATTGGACATCCAGAGTGCATCAAACATGATTTAGAGCTTGTTTATGGAAAAGTGCTTATTTCTGCATTTCAATGTTGCAACTAGCTGAAAACTATCCACAGTGTTCATTTAATCTCAACTAGACACAGCACAGCTAAAATTGGACATCCAGAGTGCATCAAACATGATTTAGAGCTTGTTTATGGAAAAGTGCTTATTTCTGCATTTCAATGTTGCAACTTGCTGAAAACAGTCCACAGTGTTTTCATAACATCTCGAATAAACATAACAAAAACATTTTTCATCCAGAGTGCTTCAAACATGATTTAGAGCTTGTTTATGGAAAAGTGCTTATTTCTGCATTTCAATGTTGCAACTTGCTGAAAACAGTCCACAGTGTTTTCATAACATCTCGAATAAACATAACAAAAACATTTTTCATCCAGAGTGCTTCAAACATGATTTAGAGCTTGTTTATGGAAAAGTGCTTATTTCTGCATTTCAATGTTGCAACTAGCTGAAAACAGTCCACAGTGTTTTCATAACATCTCGAATAAACAGCACAAAAAATTTTTCATCCAGAGTGCATCAAACATGATTTAGAGCTTGTTTATGGAAAAGTGCTTATTTCTGCATTTCAATGTTGCAACTAGCTGAAAACTATCCACAGTGTTCATTTAATCTCAACTAGACACAGCACAGCTAAAATTGGACATCCAGAGTGCATCAAACATGATTTAGAGCTTGTTTATGGAAAAGTGCTTATTTCTGCATTTCAATGTTGCAACTAGCTGAAAACTATCCACAGTGTTCATTTAATCTCAACTAGACACAGCACAGCTAAAATTGGACATCCAGAGTGCATCAAACATGATTTAGAGCTTGTTTATGGAAAAGTGCTTATTTCTGCATTTCAATGTTGCAACTAGCTGAAAACTATCCACAGTGTTCATTTAATCTCAACTAGACACAGCACAGCTAAAATTGGACATCCAGAGTGCATCAAACATGATTTAGAGCTTGTTTATGGAAAAGTGCTTATTTCTGCATTTCAATGTTGCAACTAGCTGAAAACTATCCACAGTGTTCATTTAATCTCAACTAGACACAGCACAGCTAAAATTGGACATCCAGAGTGCATCAAACATGATTTAGAGCTAAACAGTCAACAGTGTTTTCATAACATCTCGAATAAACATAACAAAAACATTTTTCATCCAGAGTGCTTCAAACATGATTTAGAGCTTGTTTATGGAAAAGTGCTTATTTCTGCATTTCAATGTTGCAACTAGCTGAAAACTATCCACAGTGTTCATTTAATCTCAACTAGACACAGCACAGCTAAAATTGGACATCCAGAGTGCATCAAACATGATTTAGAGCTTGTTTATGGAAAAGTGCTTATTTCTGCATTTCAATGTTGCAACTAGCTGAAAACTATCCACAGTGTTCATTTAATCTCAACTAGACACAGCACAGCTAAAATTGGACATCCAGAGTGCATCAAACATGATTTAGAGCTTGTTTATGGAAAAGTGCTTATTTCTGCATTTCAATGTTGCAACTAGCTGAAAACTATCCACAGTGTTCATTTAATCTCAACTAGACACAGCACAGCTAAAATTGGACATCCAGAGTGCATCAAACATGATTTAGAGCTTGTTTATGGAAAAGTGCTTATTTCTGCATTTCAATGTTGCAACTAGCTGAAAACTATCCACAGTGTTCATTTAATCTCAACTAGACACAGCACAGCTAAAATTGGACATCCAGAGTGCATCAAACATGATTTAGAGCTTGTTTATGGAAAAGTGCTTATTTCTGCATTTCAATGTTGCAACTAGCTGAAAACTATCCACAGTGTTCATTTAATCTCAACTAGACACAGCACAGCTAAAATTGGACATCCAGAGTGCATCAAACATGATTTAGAGCTTGTTTATGGAAAAGTGCTTATTTCTGCATTTCAATGTTGCAACTAGCTGAAAACTATCCACAGTGTTCATTTAATCTCAACTAGACACAGCACAGCTAAAATTGGACATCCAGAGTGCATCAAACATGATTTAGAGCTTGTTTATGGAAAAGTGCTTATTTCTGCATTTCAATGTTGCAACTAGCTGAAAACTATCCACAGTGTTCATTTAATCTCAACTAGACACAGCACAGCTAAAATTGGACATCCAGAGTGCATCAAACATGATTTAGAGCTTGTTTATGGAAAAGTGCTTATTTCTGCATTTCAATGTTGCAACTAGCTGAAAACTATCCACAGTGTTCATTTAATCTCAACTAGACACAGCACAGCTAAAATTGGACATCCAGAGTGCATCAAACATGATTTAGAGCTTGTTTATGGAAAAGTGCTTATTTCTGCATTTCAATGTTGCAACTTGCTGAAAACAGTCCACAGTGTTTTCATAACATCTCGAATAAACATAACAAAAACATTTTCATCCAGAGTGCTTCAAACATGATTTAGAGCTTGTTTATGGAAAAGTGCTTATTTCTGCATTTCAATGTTGCAACTTGCTGAAAACAGTCCACAGTGTTTTCATAACATCTCGAATAAACATAACAAAACATTTTTCATCCAGAGTGCTTCAAACATGATTTAGAGCTTGTTTATGGAAAAGTGCTTATTTCTGCATTTCAATGTTGCAACTAGCTGAAAACAGTCCACAGTGTTTTCATAACATCTCGAATAAACACACAAAAAATTTTTCATCCAGAGTGCATCAAACATGATTTAGAGCTTGTTTATGGAAAAGTGCTTATTTCTGCATTTCAATGTTGCAACTAGCTGAAAACTATCCAGTGTTCATTTAATCTCAACTAGACACAGCACAGCTAAAATTGGACATCCAGAGTGCATCAAACATGATTTAGAGCTTGTTTATGGAAAAGTGCTTATTTCTGCATTTCAATGTTGCAACTAGCTGAAAACTATCCACAGTGTTCATTTAATCTCAACTAGACACAGCACAGCTAAAATTGGACATCCAGAGTGCATCAAACATGATTTAGAGCTTGTTTATGGAAAAGTGCTTATTTCTGCATTTCAATGTTGCAACTAGCTGAAAACTATCCACAGTGTTCATTTAATCTCAACTAGACACAGCACAGCTAAAATTGGACATCCAGAGTGCATCAAACATGATTTAGAGCTTGTTTATGGAAAAGTGCTTATTTCTGCATTTCAATGTTGCAACTAGCTGAAAACTATCCACAGTGTTCATTTAATCTCAACTAGACACAGCACAGCTAAAATTGGACATCCAGAGTGCATCAAACATGATTTAGAGCTTGTTTATGGAAAAGTGCTTATTTCTGCATTTCAATGTTGCAACTAGCTGAAAACTATCCACAGTGTTCATTTAATCTCAACTAGACACAGCACAGCTAAAATTGGACATCCAGAGTGCATCAAACATGATTTAGAGCTTGTTTATGGAAAAGTGCTTATTTCTGCATTTCAATGTTGCAACTAGCTGAAAACTATCCACAGTGTTCATTTAATCTCAACTAGACACAGCACAGCTAAAATTGGACATCCAGAGTGCATCAAACATGATTTAGAGCTTGTTTATGGAAAAGTGCTTATTTCTGCATTTCAATGTTGCAACTAGCTGAAAACTATCCACAGTGTTCATTTAATCTCAACTAGACACAGCACAGCTAAAATTGGACATCCAGAGTGCATCAAACATGATTTAGAGCTTGTTTATGGAAAAGTGCTTATTTCTGCATTTCAATGTTGCAACTAGCTGAAAACTATCCACAGTGTTCATTTAATCTCAACTAGACACAGCACAGCTAAAATTGGACATCCAGAGTGCATCAAACATGATTTAGAGCTTGTTTATGGAAAAGTGCTTATTTCTGCATTTCAATGTTGCAACTTGCTGAAAACAGTCCACAGTGTTTTCATAACATCTCGAATAAACATAACAAACATTTTTCATCCAGAGTGCATCAAACATGATTTAGAGCTTGTTTATGGAAAAGTGCTTATTTCTGCATTTCAATGTTGCAACTTGCTGAAAACAGTCCACAGTGTTTTCATAACATCTCGAATAAACATAACAAAAAATTTTTCATCCAGAGTGCATCAAACATGATTTAGAGCTTGTTTATGGAAAAGTGCTTATTTCTGCATTTCAATGTTGCAACTAGCTGAAAACAGTCCACAGTGTTTTCATAACATCTCGAATAAACAGCACAAAAATTTTTCATCCAGAGTGCTTCAAACATGATTTAGAGCTTGTTTATGGAAAAGTGCTTATTTCTGCATTTCAATGTTGCAACTAGCTGAAAACTATCCACAGTGTTCATTTAATCTCAACTAGACACAGCACAGCTAAAATTGGACATCCAGAGTGCATCAAACATGATTTAGAGCTTGTTTATGGAAAAGTGCTTATTTCTGCATTTCAATGTTGCAACTAGCTGAAAACTATCCACAGTGTTCATTTAATCTCAACTAGACACAGCACAGCTAAAATTGGACATCCAGAGTGCATCAAACATGATTTAGAGCTTGTTTATGGAAAAGTGCTTATTTCTGCATTTCAATGTTGCAACTAGCTGAAAACTATCCACAGTGTTCATTTAATCTCAACTAGACACAGCACAGCTAAAATTGGACATCCAGAGTGCATCAAACATGATTTAGAGCTTGTTTATGGAAAAGTGCTTATTTCTGCATTTCAATGTTGCAACTAGCTGAAAACTATCCACAGTGTTCATTTAATCTCAACTAGACACAGCACAGCTAAAATTGGACATCCAGAGTGCATCAAACATGATTTAGAGCTTGTTTATGGAAAAGTGCTTATTTCTGCATTTCAATGTTGCAACTAGCTGAAAACTATCCACAGTGTTCATTTAATCTCAACTAGACACAGCACAGCTAAAATTGGACATCCAGAGTGCATCAAACATGATTTAGAGCTTGTTTATGGAAAAGTGCTTATTTCTGCATTTCAATGTTGCAACTAGCTGAAAACTATCCACAGTGTTCATTTAATCTCAACTAGACACAGCACAGCTAAAATTGGACATCCAGAGTGCATCAAACATGATTTAGAGCTTGTTTATGGAAAAGTGCTTATTTCTGCATTTCAATGTTGCAACTAGCTGAAAACTATCCACAGTGTTCATTTAATCTCAACTAGACACAGCACAGCTAAAATTGGACATCCAGAGTGCATCAAACATGATTTAGAGCTTGTTTATGGAAAAGTGCTTATTTCTGCATTTCAATGTTGCAACTAGCTGAAAACTATCCACAGTGTTCATTTAATCTCAACTAGACACAGCACAGCTAAAATTGGACATCCAGAGTGCATCAAACATGATTTAGAGCTTGTTTATGGAAAAGTGCTTATTTCTGCATTTCAATGTTGCAACTTGCTGAAAACAGTCCACAGTGTTTTCATAACATCTCGAATAAACATAACAAAAACATTTTTCATCCAGAGTGCTTCAAACATGATTTAGAGCTTGTTTATGGAAAAGTGCTTATTTCTGCATTTCAATGTTGCAACTTGCTGAAAACAGTCCACAGTGTTTTCATAACATCTCGAATAAACATAACAAAAAATTTTTCATCCAGAGTGCTTCAAACATGATTTAGAGCTTGTTTATGGAAAAGTGCTTATTTCTGCATTTCAATGTTGCAACTAGCTGAAAACAGTCCACAGTGTTTTCATAACATCTCGAATAAACAGCACAAAAAATTTTTCATCCAGAGTGCATCAAACATGATTTAGAGCTTGTTTATGGAAAAGTGCTTATTTCTGCATTTCAATGTTGCAACTAGCTGAAAACTATCCACAGTGTTCATTTAATCTCAACTAGACACAGCACAGCTAAAATTGGACATCCAGAGTGCATCAAACATGATTTAGAGCTTGTTTATGGAAAAGTGCTTATTTCTGCATTTCAATGTTGCAACTAGCTGAAAACTATCCACAGTGTTCATTTAATCTCAACTAGACACAGCACAGCTAAAATTGGACATCCAGAGTGCATCAAACATGATTTAGAGCTTGTTTATGGAAAAGTGCTTATTTCTGCATTTCAATGTTGCAACTAGCTGAAAACTATCCACAGTGTTCATTTAATCTCAACTAGACACAGCACAGCTAAAATTGGACATCCAGAGTGCATCAAACATGATTTAGAGCTTGTTTATGGAAAAGTGCTTATTTCTGCATTTCAATGTTGCAACTAGCTGAAAACTATCCACAGTGTTCATTTAATCTCAACTAGACACAGCACAGCTAAAATTGGACATCCAGAGTGCATCAAACATGATTTAGAGCTAAACAGTCAACAGTGTTTTCATAACATCTCGAATAAACATAACAAAAACATTTTTCATCCAGAGTGCTTCAAACATGATTTAGAGCTTGTTTATGGAAAAGTGCTTATTTCTGCATTTCAATGTTGCAACTAGCTGAAAACTATCCACAGTGTTCATTTAATCTCAACTAGACACAGCACAGCTAAAATTGGACATCCAGAGTGCATCAAACATGATTTAGAGCTTGTTTATGGAAAAGTGCTTATTTCTGCATTTCAATGTTGCAACTAGCTGAAAACTATCCACAGTGTTCATTTAATCTCAACTAGACACAGCACAGCTAAAATTGGACATCCAGAGTGCATCAAACATGATTTAGAGCTTGTTTATGGAAAAGTGCTTATTTCTGCATTTCAATGTTGCAACTAGCTGAAAACTATCCACAGTGTTCATTTAATCTCAACTAGACACAGCACAGCTAAAATTGGACATCCAGAGTGCATCAAACATGATTTAGAGCTTGTTTATGGAAAAGTGCTTATTTCTGCATTTCAATGTTGCAACTAGCTGAAAACTATCCACAGTGTTCATTTAATCTCAACTAGACACAGCACAGCTAAAATTGGACATCCAGAGTGCATCAAACATGATTTAGAGCTTGTTTATGGAAAAGTGCTTATTTCTGCATTTCAATGTTGCAACTAGCTGAAAACTATCCACAGTGTTCATTTAATCTCAACTAGACACAGCACAGCTAAAATTGGACATCCAGAGTGCATCAAACATGATTTAGAGCTTGTTTATGGAAAAGTGCTTATTTCTGCATTTCAATGTTGCAACTAGCTGAAAACTATCCACAGTGTTCATTTAATCTCAACTAGACACAGCACAGCTAAAATTGGACATCCAGAGTGCATCAAACATGATTTAGAGCTTGTTTATGGAAAAGTGCTTATTTCTGCATTTCAATGTTGCAACTAGCTGAAAACTATCCACAGTGTTCATTTAATCTCAACTAGACACAGCACAGCTAAAATTGGACATCCAGAGTGCATCAAACATGATTTAGAGCTTGTTTATGGAAAAGTGCTTATTTCTGCATTTCAATGTTGCAACTAGCTGAAAACTATCCACAGTGTTCATTTAATCTCAACTAGACACAGCACAGCTAAAATTGGACATCCAGAGTGCATCAAACATGATTTAGAGCTTGTTTATGGAAAAGTGCTTATTTCTGCATTTCAATGTTGCAACTTGCTGAAAACAGTCCACAGTGTTTTCATAACATCTCGAATAAACATAACAAAAAATTTTTCATCCAGAGTGCATCAAACATGATTTAGAGCTTGTTTATGGAAAAGTGCTTATTTCTGCATTTCAATGTTGCAACTTGCTGAAAACAGTCCACAGTGTTTTCATAACATCTCGAATAAACATAACAAAAAAATTTTCATCCAGAGTGCTTCAAACATGATTTAGAGCTTGTTTATGGAAAAGTGCTTATTTCTGCATTTCAATGTTGCAACTAGCTGAAAACAGTCCACAGTTTTCATAACATCTCGAATAAACAGCACAAAAATTTTTCATCCAGAGTGCATCAAACATGATTTAGAGCTTGTTTATGGAAAAGTGCTTATTTCTGCATTTCAATGTTGCAACTAGCTGAAAACTATCCAGTGTTCATTTAATCTCAACTAGACACAGCACAGCTAAAATTGGACATCCAGAGTGCATCAAACATGATTTAGAGCTTGTTTATGGAAAAGTGCTTATTTCTGCATTTCAATGTTGCAACTAGCTGAAAACTATCCACAGTGTTCATTTAATCTCAACTAGACACAGCACAGCTAAAATTGGACATCCAGAGTGCATCAAACATGATTTAGAGCTTGTTTATGGAAAAGTGCTTATTTCTGCATTTCAATGTTGCAACTAGCTGAAAACTATCCACAGTGTTCATTTAATCTCAACTAGACACAGCACAGCTAAAATTGGACATCCAGAGTGCATCAAACATGATTTAGAGCTTGTTTATGGAAAAGTGCTTATTTCTGCATTTCAATGTTGCAACTAGCTGAAAACTATCCACAGTGTTCATTTAATCTCAACTAGACACAGCACAGCTAAAATTGGACATCCAGAGTGCATCAAACATGATTTAGAGCTTGTTTATGGAAAAGTGCTTATTTCTGCATTTCAATGTTGCAACTAGCTGAAAACTATCCACAGTGTTCATTTAATCTCAACTAGACACAGCACAGCTAAAATTGGACATCCAGAGTGCATCAAACATGATTTAGAGCTTGTTTATGGAAAAGTGCTTATTTCTGCATTTCAATGTTGCAACTAGCTGAAAACTATCCACAGTGTTCATTTAATCTCAACTAGACACAGCACAGCTAAAATTGGACATCCAGAGTGCATCAAACATGATTTAGAGCTTGTTTATGGAAAAGTGCTTATTTCTGCATTTCAATGTTGCAACTAGCTGAAAACTATCCACAGTGTTCATTTAATCTCAACTAGACACAGCACAGCTAAAATTGGACATCCAGAGTGCATCAAACATGATTTAGAGCTTGTTTATGGAAAAGTGCTTATTTCTGCATTTCAATGTTGCAACTAGCTGAAAACTATCCACAGTGTTCATTTAATCTCAACTAGACACAGCACAGCTAAAATTGGACATCCAGAGTGCATCAAACATGATTTAGAGCTTGTTTATGGAAAAGTGCTTATTTCTGCATTTCAATGTTGCAACTTGCTGAAAACAGTCCACAGTGTTTTCATAACATCTCGAATAAACATAACAAAAATTTTTCATCCAGAGTGCTTCAAACATGATTTAGAGCTTGTTTATGGAAAAGTGCTTATTTCTGCATTTCAATGTTGCAACTTGCTGAAAACAGTCCACAGTGTTTTCATAACATCTCGAATAAACATAACAAAAAATTTTTCATCCAGAGTGCATCAAACATGATTTAGAGCTTGTTTATGGAAAAGTGCTTATTTCTGCATTTCAATGTTGCAACTAGCTGAAAACAGTCCACAGTGTTTTCATAACATCTCAATAAACACAGCAAAAAATTGGACATCCAGAGTGCATCAAACATGATTTAGAGCTTGTTTATGGAAAAGTGCTTATTTCTGCATTTCAATGTTGCAACTAGCTGAAAACTATCCACAGTGTTCATTTAATCTCAACTAGACACAGCACAGCTAAAATTGGACATCCAGAGTGCATCAAACATGATTTAGAGCTTGTTTATGGAAAAGTGCTTATTTCTGCATTTCAATGTTGCAACTAGCTGAAAACTATCCACAGTGTTCATTTAATCTCAACTAGACACAGCACAGCTAAAATTGGACATCCAGAGTGCATCAAACATGATTTAGAGCTTGTTTATGGAAAAGTGCTTATTTCTGCATTTCAATGTTGCAACTAGCTGAAAACTATCCACAGTGTTCATTTAATCTCAACTAGACACAGCACAGCTAAAATTGGACATCCAGAGTGCATCAAACATGATTTAGAGCTTGTTTATGGAAAAGTGCTTATTTCTGCATTTCAATGTTGCAACTAGCTGAAAACTATCCACAGTGTTCATTTAATCTCAACTAGACACAGCACAGCTAAAATTGGACATCCAGAGTGCATCAAACATGATTTAGAGCTTGTTTATGGAAAAGTGCTTATTTCTGCATTTCAATGTTGCAACTTGCTGAAAACAGTCCACAGTGTTTTCATAACATCTCGAATAAACATAACAAAACATTTTTCATCCAGAGTGCTTCAAACATGATTTAGAGCTTGTTTATGGAAAAGTGCTTATTTCTGCATTTCAATGTTGCAACTAGCTGAAAACAGTCCACAGTGTTTTCATAACATCTCGAATAAACAGCACAAAAATTTTTCATCCAGAGTGCATCAAACATGATTTAGAGCTTGTTTATGGAAAAGTGCTTATTTCTGCATTTCAATGTTGCAACTAGCTGAAAACTATCCACAGTGTTCATTTAATCTCAACTAGACACAGCACAGCTAAAATTGGACATCCAGAGTGCATCAAACATGATTTAGAGCTTGTTTATGGAAAAGTGCTTATTTCTGCATTTCAATGTTGCAACTAGCTGAAAACTATCCACAGTGTTCATTTAATCTCAACTAGACACAGCACAGCTAAAATTGGACATCCAGAGTGCATCAAACATGATTTAGAGCTTGTTTATGGAAAAGTGCTTATTTCTGCATTTCAATGTTGCAACTAGCTGAAAACTATCCACAGTGTTCATTTAATCTCAACTAGACACAGCACAGCTAAAATTGGACATCCAGAGTGCATCAAACATGATTTAGAGCTTGTTTATGGAAAAGTGCTTATTTCTGCATTTCAATGTTGCAACTAGCTGAAAACTATCCACAGTGTTCATTTAATCTCAACTAGACACAGCACAGCTAAAATTGGACATCCAGAGTGCATCAAACATGATTTAGAGCTTGTTTATGGAAAAGTGCTTATTTCTGCATTTCAATGTTGCAACTAGCTGAAAACTATCCACAGTGTTCATTTAATCTCAACTAGACACAGCACAGCTAAAATTGGACATCCAGAGTGCATCAAACATGATTTAGAGCTTGTTTATGGAAAAGTGCTTATTTCTGCATTTCAATGTTGCAACTAGCTGAAAACTATCCACAGTGTTCATTTAATCTCAACTAGACACAGCACAGCTAAAATTGGACATCCAGAGTGCATCAAACATGATTTAGAGCTTGTTTATGGAAAAGTGCTTATTTCTGCATTTCAATGTTGCAACTAGCTGAAAACAGTCTACAGTGTTTTCATAACATCTCGAATAAACATAACAAAAACTTTTTCATCCAGAGTGCTTCAAACATGATTTAGAGCTTGTTTATGGAAAAGTGCTTATTTCTGCATTTCAATGTTGCAACTAGCTGAAAACTATCCACAGTGTTCATTTAATCTCAACTAGACACAGCACAGCTAAAATTGGACATCCAGAGTGCATCAAACATGATTTAGAGCTTGTTTATGGAAAAGTGCTTATTTCTGCATTTCAATGTTGCAACTAGCTGAAAACTATCCACAGTGTTCATTTAATCTCAACTAGACACAGCACAGCTAAAATTGGACATCCAGAGTGCATCAAACATGATTTAGAGCTTGTTTATGGAAAAGTGCTTATTTCTGCATTTCAATGTTGCAACTAGCTGAAAACTATCCACAGTGTTCATTTAATCTCAACTAGACACAGCACAGCTAAAATTGGACATCCAGAGTGCATCAAACATGATTTAGAGCTTGTTTATGGAAAAGTGCTTATTTCTGCATTTCAATGTTGCAACTAGCTGAAAACTATCCACAGTGTTCATTTAATCTCAACTAGACACAGCACAGCTAAAATTGGACATCCAGAGTGCATCAAACATGATTTAGAGCTTGTTTATGGAAAAGTGCTTATTTCTGCATTTCAATGTTGCAACTAGCTGAAAACAGTCTACAGTGTTTTCATAACATCTCGAATAAACATAACAAAAATTTTTCATCCAGAGTGCTTCAAACATGATTTAGAGCTTGTTTATGGAAAAGTGCTTATTTCTGCATTTCAATGTTGCAACTAGCTGAAAACTATCCACAGTGTTCATTTAATCTCAACTAGACACAGCACAGCTAAAATTGGACATCCAGAGTGCATCAAACATGATTTAGAGCTTGTTTATGGAAAAGTGCTTATTTCTGCATTTCAATGTTGCAACTAGCTGAAAACTATCCACAGTGTTCATTTAATCTCAACTAGACACAGCACAGCTAAAATTGGACATCCAGAGTGCATCAAACATGATTTAGAGCTAAACAGTCAACAGTGTTTTCATAACATCTCGAATAAACATAACAAAAACATTTTTCATCCAGAGTGCTTCAAACATGATTTAGAGCTTGTTTATGGAAAAGTGCTTATTTCTGCATTTCAATGTTGCAACTAGCTGAAAACTATCCACAGTGTTCATTTAATCTCAACTAGACACAGCACAGCTAAAATTGGACATCCAGAGTGCATCAAACATGATTTAGAGCTTGTTTATGGAAAAGTGCTTATTTCTGCATTTCAATGTTGCAACTAGCTGAAAACTATCCACAGTGTTCATTTAATCTCAACTAGACACAGCACAGCTAAAATTGGACATCCAGAGTGCATCAAACATGATTTAGAGCTTGTTTATGGAAAAGTGCTTATTTCTGCATTTCAATGTTGCAACTAGCTGAAAACTATCCACAGTGTTCATTTAATCTCAACTAGACACAGCACAGCTAAAATTGGACATCCAGAGTGCATCAAACATGATTTAGAGCTTGTTTATGGAAAAGTGCTTATTTCTGCATTTCAATGTTGCAACTAGCTGAAAACTATCCACAGTGTTCATTTAATCTCAACTAGACACAGCACAGCTAAAATTGGACATCCAGAGTGCATCAAACATGATTTAGAGCTTGTTTATGGAAAAGTGCTTATTTCTGCATTTCAATGTTGCAACTAGCTGAAAACTATCCACAGTGTTCATTTAATCTCAACTAGACACAGCACAGCTAAAATTGGACATCCAGAGTGCATCAAACATGATTTAGAGCTTGTTTATGGAAAAGTGCTTATTTCTGCATTTCAATGTTGCAACTAGCTGAAAACTATCCACAGTGTTCATTTAATCTCAACTAGACACAGCACAGCTAAAATTGGACATCCAGAGTGCATCAAACATGATTTAGAGCTTGTTTATGGAAAAGTGCTTATTTCTGCATTTCAATGTTGCAACTAGCTGAAAACTATCCACAGTGTTCATTTAATCTCAACTAGACACAGCACAGCTAAAATTGGACATCCAGAGTGCATCAAACATGATTTAGAGCTTGTTTATGGAAAAGTGCTTATTTCTGCATTTCAATGTTGCAACTAGCTGAAAACTATCCACAGTGTTCATTTAATCTCAACTAGACACAGCACAGCTAAAATTGGACATCCAGAGTGCATCAAACATGATTTAGAGCTTGTTTATGGAAAAGTGCTTATTTCTGCATTTCAATGTTGCAACTAGCTGAAAACTATCCACAGTGTTCATTTAATCTCAACTAGACACAGCACAGCTAAAATTGGACATCCAGAGTGCATCAAACATGATTTAGAGCTTGTTTATGGAAAAGTGCTTATTTCTGCATTTCAATGTTGCAACTTGCTGAAAACATCCACAGTGTTCATAACATCTCAAATAACACACAACAAAAAATTGGACATCCAGAGTGCATCAAACATGATTTAGAGCTTGTTTATGGAAAAGTGCTTATTTCTGCATTTCAATGTTGCAACTTGCTGAAAACAGTCCACAGTGTTTTCATAACATCTCGAATAAACATAACAAAAAATTTTCATCCAGAGTGCTTCAAACATGATTTAGAGCTTGTTTATGGAAAAGTGCTTATTTCTGCATTTCAATGTTGCAACTAGCTGAAAACAGTCCACAGTGTTCATTACATCTCAATAAACAGCACAAAAAATTGGACATCCAGAGTGCATCAAACATGATTTAGAGCTTGTTTATGGAAAAGTGCTTATTTCTGCATTTCAATGTTGCAACTAGCTGAAAACTATCCACAGTGTTCATTTAATCTCAACTAGACACAGCACAGCTAAAATTGGACATCCAGAGTGCATCAAACATGATTTAGAGCTTGTTTATGGAAAAGTGCTTATTTCTGCATTTCAATGTTGCAACTAGCTGAAAACTATCCACAGTGTTCATTTAATCTCAACTAGACACAGCACAGCTAAAATTGGACATCCAGAGTGCATCAAACATGATTTAGAGCTTGTTTATGGAAAAGTGCTTATTTCTGCATTTCAATGTTGCAACTAGCTGAAAACTATCCACAGTGTTCATTTAATCTCAACTAGACACAGCACAGCTAAAATTGGACATCCAGAGTGCATCAAACATGATTTAGAGCTTGTTTATGGAAAAGTGCTTATTTCTGCATTTCAATGTTGCAACTAGCTGAAAACTATCCACAGTGTTCATTTAATCTCAACTAGACACAGCACAGCTAAAATTGGACATCCAGAGTGCATCAAACATGATTTAGAGCTTGTTTATGGAAAAGTGCTTATTTCTGCATTTCAATGTTGCAACTAGCTGAAAACTATCCACAGTGTTCATTTAATCTCAACTAGACACAGCACAGCTAAAATTGGACATCCAGAGTGCATCAAACATGATTTAGAGCTTGTTTATGGAAAAGTGCTTATTTCTGCATTTCAATGTTGCAACTAGCTGAAAACTATCCACAGTGTTCATTTAATCTCAACTAGACACAGCACAGCTAAAATTGGACATCCAGAGTGCATCAAACATGATTTAGAGCTTGTTTATGGAAAAGTGCTTATTTCTGCATTTCAATGTTGCAACTAGCTGAAAACTATCCACAGTGTTCATTTAATCTCAACTAGACACAGCACAGCTAAAATTGGACATCCAGAGTGCATCAAACATGATTTAGAGCTTGTTTATGGAAAAGTGCTTATTTCTGCATTTCAATGTTGCAACTAGCTGAAAACTATCCACAGTGTTCATTTAATCTCAACTAGACACAGCACAGCTAAAATTGGACATCCAGAGTGCATCAAACATGATTTAGAGCTTGTTTATGGAAAAGTGCTTATTTCTGCATTTCAATGTTGCAACTTGCTGAAAACAGTCCACAGTTTTCATAACATCTCGAATAAACATAACAAAAAATTTTTCATCCAGAGTGCATCAAACATGATTTAGAGCTTGTTTATGGAAAAGTGCTTATTTCTGCATTTCAATGTTGCAACTTGCTGAAAACAGTCCACAGTGTTTTCATAACATCTCGAATAAACATAACAAAAAATTTTTCATCCAGAGTGCATCAAACATGATTTAGAGCTTGTTTATGGAAAAGTGCTTATTTCTGCATTTCAATGTTGCAACTAGCTGAAAACAGTCCACAGTGTTTTCATAACATCTCGAATAAACAGCACAAAAAATTTTTCATCCAGAGTGCTTCAAACATGATTTAGAGCTTGTTTATGGAAAAGTGCTTATTTCTGCATTTCAATGTTGCAACTTGCTGAAAACTATCCACAGTGTTCATTTAATCTCAACTAGACACAGCACAGCTAAAATTGGACATCCAGAGTGCATCAAACATGATTTAGAGCTTGTTTATGGAAAAGTGCTTATTTCTGCATTTCAATGTTGCAACTAGCTGAAAACTATCCACAGTGTTCATTTAATCTCAACTAGACACAGCACAGCTAAAATTGGACATCCAGAGTGCATCAAACATGATTTAGAGCTTGTTTATGGAAAAGTGCTTATTTCTGCATTTCAATGTTGCAACTAGCTGAAAACTATCCACAGTGTTCATTTAATCTCAACTAGACACAGCACAGCTAAAATTGGACATCCAGAGTGCATCAAACATGATTTAGAGCTTGTTTATGGAAAAGTGCTTATTTCTGCATTTCAATGTTGCAACTAGCTGAAAACAGTCCACAGTGTTCATAACATCTCAAATAAACAGCACAAAAAATTTTCATCCAGAGTGCATCAAACATGATTTAGAGCTTGTTTATGGAAAAGTGCTTATTTCTGCATTTCAATGTTGCAACTAGCTGAAAACTATCCACAGTGTTCATTTAATCTCAACTAGACACAGCACAGCTAAAATTGGACATCCAGAGTGCATCAAACATGATTTAGAGCTTGTTTATGGAAAAGTGCTTATTTCTGCATTTCAATGTTGCAACTAGCTGAAAACTATCCACAGTGTTCATTTAATCTCAACTAGACACAGCACAGCTAAAATTGGACATCCAGAGTGCATCAAACATGATTTAGAGCTTGTTTATGGAAAAGTGCTTATTTCTGCATTTCAATGTTGCAACTAGCTGAAAACTATCCACAGTGTTCATTTAATCTCAACTAGACACAGCACAGCTAAAATTGGACATCCAGAGTGCATCAAACATGATTTAGAGCTTGTTTATGGAAAAGTGCTTATTTCTGCATTTCAATGTTGCAACTAGCTGAAAACTATCCACAGTGTTCATTTAATCTCAACTAGACACAGCACAGCTAAAATTGGACATCCAGAGTGCATCAAACATGATTTAGAGCTTGTTTATGGAAAAGTGCTTATTTCTGCATTTCAATGTTGCAACTAGCTGAAAACTATCCACAGTGTTCATTTAATCTCAACTAGACACAGCACAGCTAAAATTGGACATCCAGAGTGCATCAAACATGATTTAGAGCTTGTTTATGGAAAAGTGCTTATTTCTGCATTTCAATGTTGCAACTAGCTGAAAACTATCCACAGTGTTCATTTAATCTCAACTAGACACAGCACAGCTAAAATTGGACATCCAGAGTGCATCAAACATGATTTAGAGCTTGTTTATGGAAAAGTGCTTATTTCTGCATTTCAATGTTGCAACTAGCTGAAAACAGTCCACAGTGTTTTCATAACATCTCGAATAAACATAACAAAAATTTTTCATCCAGAGTGCTTCAAACATGATTTAGAGCTTGTTTATGGAAAAGTGCTTATTTCTGCATTTCAATGTTGCAACTAGCTGAAAACTATCCACAGTGTTCATTTAATCTCAACTAGACACAGCACAGCTAAAATTGGACATCCAGAGTGCATCAAACATGATTTAGAGCTTGTTTATGGAAAAGTGCTTATTTCTGCATTTCAATGTTGCAACTAGCTGAAAACTATCCACAGTGTTCATTTAATCTCAACTAGACACAGCACAGCTAAAATTGGACATCCAGAGTGCATCAAACATGATTTAGAGCTAAAAAGTGCAACAGTGTTTTCATAACATCTCGAATAAACATAACAAAAACATTTTTCATCCAGAGTGCTTCAAACATGATTTAGAGCTTGTTTATGGAAAAGTGCTTATTTCTGCATTTCAATGTTGCAACTAGCTGAAAACTATCCACAGTGTTCATTTAATCTCAACTAGACACAGCACAGCTAAAATTGGACATCCAGAGTGCATCAAACATGATTTAGAGCTTGTTTATGGAAAAGTGCTTATTTCTGCATTTCAATGTTGCAACTAGCTGAAAACTATCCACAGTGTTCATTTAATCTCAACTAGACACAGCACAGCTAAAATTGGACATCCAGAGTGCATCAAACATGATTTAGAGCTTGTTTATGGAAAAGTGCTTATTTCTGCATTTCAATGTTGCAACTAGCTGAAAACTATCCACAGTGTTCATTTAATCTCAACTAGACACAGCACAGCTAAAATTGGACATCCAGAGTGCATCAAACATGATTTAGAGCTTGTTTATGGAAAAGTGCTTATTTCTGCATTTCAATGTTGCAACTAGCTGAAAACTATCCACAGTGTTCATTTAATCTCAACTAGACACAGCACAGCTAAAATTGGACATCCAGAGTGCATCAAACATGATTTAGAGCTTGTTTATGGAAAAGTGCTTATTTCTGCATTTCAATGTTGCAACTAGCTGAAAACTATCCACAGTGTTCATTTAATCTCAACTAGACACAGCACAGCTAAAATTGGACATCCAGAGTGCATCAAACATGATTTAGAGCTTGTTTATGGAAAAGTGCTTATTTCTGCATTTCAATGTTGCAACTAGCTGAAAACTATCCACAGTGTTCATTTAATCTCAACTAGACACAGCACAGCTAAAATTGGACATCCAGAGTGCATCAAACATGATTTAGAGCTTGTTTATGGAAAAGTGCTTATTTCTGCATTTCAATGTTGCAACTAGCTGAAAACTATCCACAGTGTTCATTTAATCTCAACTAGACACAGCACAGCTAAAATTGGACATCCAGAGTGCATCAAACATGATTTAGAGCTTGTTTATGGAAAAGTGCTTATTTCTGCATTTCAATGTTGCAACTAGCTGAAAACTATCCACAGTGTTCATTTAATCTCAACTAGACACAGCACAGCTAAAATTGGACATCCAGAGTGCATCAAACATGATTTAGAGCTTGTTTATGGAAAAGTGCTTATTTCTGCATTTCAATGTTGCAACTAGCTGAAAACTATCCACAGTGTTCATTTAATCTCAACTAGACACAGCACAGCTAAAATTGGACATCCAGAGTGCATCAAACATGATTTAGAGCTTGTTTATGGAAAAGTGCTTATTTCTGCATTTCAATGTTGCAACTTGCTGAAAACAGTCCACAGTGTTTTCATAACATCTCGAATAAACATAACAAAAATTTTTCATCCAGAGTGCTTCAAACATGATTTAGAGCTTGTTTATGGAAAAGTGCTTATTTCTGCATTTCAATGTTGCAACTTGCTGAAAACAGTCCACAGTGTTTTCATAACATCTCGAATAAACAGCACAAAAACATTTTTCATCCAGAGTGCTTCAAACATGATTTAGAGCTTGTTTATGGAAAAGTGCTTATTTCTGCATTTCAATGTTGCAACTAGCTGAAAACTATCCAGTGTTCATTTAATCTCAACTAGACACAGCACAGCTAAAATTGGACATCCAGAGTGCATCAAACATGATTTAGAGCTTGTTTATGGAAAAGTGCTTATTTCTGCATTTCAATGTTGCAACTAGCTGAAAACTATCCACAGTGTTCATTTAATCTCAACTAGACACAGCACAGCTAAAATTGGACATCCAGAGTGCATCAAACATGATTTAGAGCTTGTTTATGGAAAAGTGCTTATTTCTGCATTTCAATGTTGCAACTAGCTGAAAACTATCCACAGTGTTCATTTAATCTCAACTAGACACAGCACAGCTAAAATTGGACATCCAGAGTGCATCAAACATGATTTAGAGCTTGTTTATGGAAAAGTGCTTATTTCTGCATTTCAATGTTGCAACTAGCTGAAAACTATCCACAGTGTTCATTTAATCTCAACTAGACACAGCACAGCTAAAATTGGACATCCAGAGTGCATCAAACATGATTTAGAGCTTGTTTATGGAAAAGTGCTTATTTCTGCATTTCAATGTTGCAACTAGCTGAAAACTATCCACAGTGTTCATTTAATCTCAACTAGACACAGCACAGCTAAAATTGGACATCCAGAGTGCATCAAACATGATTTAGAGCTTGTTTATGGAAAAGTGCTTATTTCTGCATTTCAATGTTGCAACTAGCTGAAAACTATCCACAGTGTTCATTTAATCTCAACTAGACACAGCACAGCTAAAATTGGACATCCAGAGTGCATCAAACATGATTTAGAGCTTGTTTATGGAAAAGTGCTTATTTCTGCATTTCAATGTTGCAACTAGCTGAAAACTATCCACAGTGTTCATTTAATCTCAACTAGACACAGCACAGCTAAAATTGGACATCCAGAGTGCATCAAACATGATTTAGAGCTTGTTTATGGAAAAGTGCTTATTTCTGCATTTCAATGTTGCAACTAGCTGAAAACTATCCACAGTGTTCATTTAATCTCAACTAGACACAGCACAGCTAAAATTGGACATCCAGAGTGCATCAAACATGATTTAGAGCTTGTTTATGGAAAAGTGCTTATTTCTGCATTTCAATGTTGCAACTTGCTGAAAACAGTCCACAGTGTTTTCATAACATCTCGAATAAACATAACAAAAACATTTTTCATCCAGAGTGCTTCAAACATGATTTAGAGCTTGTTTATGGAAAAGTGCTTATTTCTGCATTTCAATGTTGCAACTTGCTGAAAACAGTCCACAGTGTTTTCATAACATCTCGAATAAACATAACAAAACATTTTTCATCCAGAGTGCTTCAAACATGATTTAGAGCTTGTTTATGGAAAAGTGCTTATTTCTGCATTTCAATGTTGCAACTAGCTGAAAACAGTCCACAGTGTTTTCATAACATCTCGAATAACACACAAAAAAATTTTTCATCCAGAGTGCTTCAAACATGATTTAGAGCTTGTTTATGGAAAAGTGCTTATTTCTGCATTTCAATGTTGCAACTAGCTGAAAACTATCCACAGTGTTCATTTAATCTCAACTAGACACAGCACAGCTAAAATTGGACATCCAGAGTGCATCAAACATGATTTAGAGCTTGTTTATGGAAAAGTGCTTATTTCTGCATTTCAATGTTGCAACTAGCTGAAAACTATCCACAGTGTTCATTTAATCTCAACTAGACACAGCACAGCTAAAATTGGACATCCAGAGTGCATCAAACATGATTTAGAGCTTGTTTATGGAAAAGTGCTTATTTCTGCATTTCAATGTTGCAACTAGCTGAAAACTATCCACAGTGTTCATTTAATCTCAACTAGACACAGCACAGCTAAAATTGGACATCCAGAGTGCATCAAACATGATTTAGAGCTTGTTTATGGAAAAGTGCTTATTTCTGCATTTCAATGTTGCAACTAGCTGAAAACTATCCACAGTGTTCATTTAATCTCAACTAGACACAGCACAGCTAAAATTGGACATCCAGAGTGCATCAAACATGATTTAGAGCTTGTTTATGGAAAAGTGCTTATTTCTGCATTTCAATGTTGCAACTTGCTGAAAACAGTCCACAGTGTTTTCATAACATCTCGAATAAACATAACAAAAACATTTTTCATCCAGAGTGCTTCAAACATGATTTAGAGCTTGTTTATGGAAAAGTGCTTATTTCTGCATTTCAATGTTGCAACTTGCTGAAAACAGTCCACAGTGTTTTCATAACATCTCGAATAAACATAACAAAAACATTTCATCCAGAGTGCTTCAAACATGATTTAGAGCTTGTTTATGGAAAAGTGCTTATTTCTGCATTTCAATGTTGCAACTAGCTGAAAACTATCCACAGTGTTCATTAATCTCAACTAGACACAGCACAGCTAAAATTGGACATCCAGAGTGCATCAAACATGATTTAGAGCTTGTTTATGGAAAAGTGCTTATTTCTGCATTTCAATGTTGCAACTAGCTGAAAACTATCCACAGTGTTCATTTAATCTCAACTAGACACAGCACAGCTAAAATTGGACATCCAGAGTGCATCAAACATGATTTAGAGCTTGTTTATGGAAAAGTGCTTATTTCTGCATTTCAATGTTGCAACTAGCTGAAAACTATCCACAGTGTTCATTTAATCTCAACTAGACACAGCACAGCTAAAATTGGACATCCAGAGTGCATCAAACATGATTTAGAGCTTGTTTATGGAAAAGTGCTTATTTCTGCATTTCAATGTTGCAACTTGCTGAAAACAGTCCACAGTGTTTTCATAACATCTCGAATAAACATAACAAAAAATTTTTCATCCAGAGTGCATCAAACATGATTTAGAGCTTGTTTATGGAAAAGTGCTTATTTCTGCATTTCAATGTTGCAACTTGCTGAAAACAGTCCACAGTGTTTTCATAACATCTCGAATAAACATAACAAAAAATTTTTCATCCAGAGTGCATCAAACATGATTTAGAGCTTGTTTATGGAAAAGTGCTTATTTCTGCATTTCAATGTTGCAACTTGCTGAAAACAGTCTACAGTGTTTTCATAACATCTCGAATAAACATCACAAAAACATTTTTCATCCAGAGTGCTTCAAACATGATTTAGAGCTTGTTTATGGAAAAGTGCTTATTTCTGCATTTCAATGTTGCAACTAGCTGAAAACTATCCAGTGTTCATTTAATCTCAACTAGACACAGCACAGCTAAAATTGGACATCCAGAGTGCATCAAACATGATTTAGAGCTTGTTTATGGAAAAGTGCTTATTTCTGCATTTCAATGTTGCAACTAGCTGAAAACTATCCACAGTGTTCATTTAATCTCAACTAGACACAGCACAGCTAAAATTGGACATCCAGAGTGCATCAAACATGATTTAGAGCTTGTTTATGGAAAAGTGCTTATTTCTGCATTTCAATGTTGCAACTAGCTGAAAACTATCCACAGTGTTCATTTAATCTCAACTAGACACAGCACAGCTAAAATTGGACATCCAGAGTGCATCAAACATGATTTAGAGCTTGTTTATGGAAAAGTGCTTATTTCTGCATTTCAATGTTGCAACTAGCTGAAAACTATCCACAGTGTTCATTTAATCTCAACTAGACACAGCACAGC
Organism: Oncorhynchus kisutch; assembly: GCF_002021735.2. NCBI lineage: Eukaryota > Metazoa > Chordata > Actinopteri > Salmoniformes > Salmonidae > Oncorhynchus > Oncorhynchus kisutch. The sequence continues at coordinate 23,478 of NW_022262097.1, read as the reverse complement.
TAAAATTGGACATCCAGAGTGCATCAAACATGATTTAGAGCTTGTTTATGGAAAAGTGCTTATTTCTGCATTTCAATGTTGCAACTAGCTGAAAACTATCCACAGTGTTCATTTAATCTCAACTAGACACAGCACAGCTAAAATTGGACATCCAGAGTGCATCAAACATGATTTAGAGCTTGTTTATGGAAAAGTGCTTATTTCTGCATTTCAATGTTGCAACTAGCTGAAAACTATCCACAGTGTTCATTTAATCTCAACTAGACACAGCACAGCAAAAATTGGACATCCAGAGTGCATCAAACATGATTTAGAGCTTGTTTATGGAAAAGTGCTTATTTCTGCATTTCAATGTTGCAACTAGCTGAAAACTATCCACAGTGTTCATTTAATCTCAACTAGACACAGCACAGCTAAAATTGGACATCCAGAGTGCATCAAACATGATTTAGAGCTTGTTTATGGAAAAGTGCTTATTTCTGCATTTCAATGTTGCAACTAGCTGAAAACTATCCACAGTGTTCATTTAATCTCAACTAGACACAGCACAGCTAAAATTGGACATCCAGAGTGCATCAAACATGATTTAGAGCTTGTTTATGGAAAAGTGCTTATTTCTGCATTTCAATGTTGCAACTTGCTGAAAACAGTCCACAGTGTTCATAACATCTCGAATAAACATAACAAAAACATTTTTCATCCAGAGTGCTTCAAACATGATTTAGAGCTTGTTTATGGAAAAGTGCTTATTTCTGCATTTCAATGTTGCAACTTGCTGAAAACAGTCCACAGTGTTTTCATAACATCTCGAATAAACATAACAAAAACATTTTTCATCCAGAGTGCTTCAAACATGATTTAGAGCTTGTTTATGGAAAAGTGCTTATTTCTGCATTTCAATGTTGCAACTAGCTGAAAACAGTCCACAGTGTTTTCATAACATCTCGAATAAACAGCACAAAAAATTTTTCATCCAGAGTGCTTCAAACATGATTTAGAGCTTGTTTATGGAAAAGTGCTTATTTCTGCATTTCAATGTTGCAACTAGCTGAAAACTATCCAGTGTTCATTTAATCTCAACTAGACACAGCACAGCTAAAATTGGACATCCAGAGTGCATCAAACATGATTTAGAGCTTGTTTATGGAAAAGTGCTTATTTCTGCATTTCAATGTTGCAACTAGCTGAAAACTATCCACAGTGTTCATTTAATCTCAACTAGACACAGCACAGCTAAAATTGGACATCCAGAGTGCATCAAACATGATTTAGAGCTTGTTTATGGAAAAGTGCTTATTTCTGCATTTCAATGTTGCAACTTGCTGAAAACAGTCCACAGTGTTCATAACATCTCGAATAAACATAACAAAAAATTTTCATCCAGAGTGCATCAAACATGATTTAGAGCTTGTTTATGGAAAAGTGCTTATTTCTGCATTTCAATGTTGCAACTTGCTGAAAACAGTCCACAGTGTTTTCATAACATCTCGAATAAACATAACAAAAAATTTTTCATCCAGAGTGCTTCAAACATGATTTAGAGCTTGTTTATGGAAAAGTGCTTATTTCTGCATTTCAATGTTGCAACTAGCTGAAAACAGTCCACAGTGTTTTCATAACATCTCGAATAAACAGCACAAAAACATTTTTCATCCAGAGTGCTTCAAACATGATTTAGAGCTTGTTTATGGAAAAGTGCTTATTTCTGCATTTCAATGTTGCAACTAGCTGAAAACTATCCAGTGTTCATTTAATCTCAACTAGACACAGCACAGCTAAAATTGGACATCCAGAGTGCATCAAACATGATTTAGAGCTTGTTTATGGAAAAGTGCTTATTTCTGCATTTCAATGTTGCAACTAGCTGAAAACTATCCACAGTGTTCATTTAATCTCAACTAGACACAGCACAGCTAAAATTGGACATCCAGAGTGCATCAAACATGATTTAGAGCTTGTTTATGGAAAAGTGCTTATTTCTGCATTTCAATGTTGCAACTTGCTGAAAACAGTCCACAGTGTTTTCATAACATCTCGAATAAACATAACAAAAACATTTTTCATCCAGAGTGCTTCAAACATGATTTAGAGCTTGTTTATGGAAAAGTGCTTATTTCTGCATTTCAATGTTGCAACTATGCTGAAAACAGTCTACAGTGTTTTCATAACATCTCGAATAAACATCACAAAACATTTTTCATCCAGAGTGCTTCAAACATGATTTTAGAGCTTGTTTATGGAAAAGTGCTTATTTCTGCATTTCAATGTTGCAACTAGCTGAAAACTATCCACAGTGTTCATTTAATCTCAACTAGACACAGCACAGCTAAAATTGGACATCCAGAGTGCATCAAACATTTGATTTAGAGCTTTGTTTATGGAAAAGTGCTTATTTCTGCATTTCAATGTTGCAACTAGCTGAAAACTATCCACAGTGTTCATTAATCTCAACTAGACACAGCACAGCTAAAATTGGACATCCAGAGTGCATCAAACATGATTTAGAGCTTGTTTATGGAAAAGTGCTTATTTCTGCATTTCAATGTTGCAACTAGCTGAAAACTATCCACAGTGTTCATTTAATCTCAACTAGACACAGCACAGCTAAAATTGGACATCCAGAGTGCATCAAACATGATTTAGAGCTTGTTTATGGAAAAGTGCTTATTTCTGCATTTCAATGTTGCAACTAGCTGAAAACTATCCACAGTGTTCATTTAATCTCAACTAGACACAGCACAGCTAAAATTGGACATCCAGAGTGCATCAAACATGATTTAGAGCTTGTTTATGGAAAAGTGCTTATTTCTGCATTTCAATGTTGCAACTAGCTGAAAACTATCCACAGTGTTCATTTAATCTCAACTAGACACAGCACAGCTAAAATTGGACATCCAGAGTGCATCAAACATGATTTAGAGCTTGTTTATGGAAAAGTGCTTATTTCTGCATTTCAATGTTGCAACTAGCTGAAAACTATCCACAGTGTTTCATTTAATCTCAAACTAGACACAGCACAGCTAAAATTGGACATCCAGAGTGCCATCAAACATGATTTTAGAGCTTGTTTATGGAAAAGTGCTTATTTCTGCATTTCAATGTTGCAACTAGCTGAAAACTATCCACAGTGTTCATTTAATCTCAACTAGACACAGCACAGCTAAAATTGGACATCCAGAGTGCATCAAACATGATTTAGAGCTTGTTTATGGAAAAGTGCTTATTTCTGCATTTCAATGTTGTAACTTGCTGAAAACAGTCAACATTGTTTCATAACATCTCGAATAAACATAACAAAAACATTTTTCATCCAGAGTGCTTCAAACAGGATTTAGAGCTTGTTTATGGAAAAGTGCTTATTTCTGCATTTCAATGTTGTAACTTGCTGAAAACAGTCTACAGTGTTTTCATAACATCTCGAATAAACATAACAAAAACATTTTTCATCCAGAGTGCTTCAAACATGATTTAGAGCTTGTTTATGGAAAAGTGCTTATTTCTGCATTCAATGTTGCAACTAGCTGAAAACAGTCCTACAGTGTTTTCATAACATCTCGAATAAACATACAAAAACATTTTTCATCCAGAGTGCTTCAAACATGATTAGAGCTTGTTTATGGAAAGTGCTTATTTTCTGCATTTCAATGTTGCAACTTAGCTGAAAACTATCCAGTGTTCATTTAATCTCAATAGACACAGACACAGCTAAAATTGGACATCCAGAGTGCATCAAAATGATTTAGAGCTTGTTTATGGAAAAGTGCTTATTTCTGCATTTCAATGTTGCAAACTAGCTGAAAACTATCCACAGTGTTCATTTAATCTCAACTAGACACAGCACAGCTAAAATTGGACATCCAGAGTGCATCAAACATGATTTAGAGCTTGTTTATGGAAAAGTGCTTATTTCTGGCATTTCAATGTTGTAACCTGCTGAAACTAGTCAACAGTGGGTTCATTAACATCTCGAATAAACATAACAAAAAATTTTTCATCCAGAGTGCATCAAACATGATTTAGAGCTTGTTTATGGAAAAGTGCTTATTTCTGCATTTCAATGTTGCAACTTGCTGAAAACAGTCCACAGTGTTTTCATAACATCTCGAATAAACATAACAAAAAATTTTTCATCCAGAGTGCATCAAACATGATTTAGAGCTTGTTTATGGAAAAGTGCTTATTTCTGCATTTCAATGTTGCAACTAGCTGAAAACAGTCCACAGTGTTTTCATAATCTCATCTAAACAACACACAAAAACATTTTTCATCCAGAGTGCATCAAACATGATTTAGAGCTTGTTTATGGAAAAGTGCTTATTTCTGCATTTCAATGTTGCAACTAGCTGAAAACTATCCAGTGTTCATTTAATCTCAACTAGACACAGCACAGCTAAAATTGGACATCCAGAGTGCATCAAACATGATTTAGAGCTTGTTTATGGAAAAGTGCTTATTTCTGCATTTCAATGTTGCAACTAGCTGAAAACTATCCACAGTGTTCATTAATCTCAACTAGACACAGCACAGCTAAAATTGGACATCCAGAGTGCATCAAACATGATTTAGAGCTTGTTTATGGAAAGGTGCTTATTTCTGCATTTCAATGTTGTAACTAGCTTGAAAACTAGTCCACAGTTGTTTCATAATCAACTCGAAAACAGCAACAGCAAACATTGGACATCCAGAGTGCTCAAACATGATTTAGAGCTGTTTATGGAAAAGTGCTTATTTCTGCATTTCAATGTTGCAACTAGCTGAAAACATTCCTACAGTGTTTCATAACATCTCAATAGACACAGCACAGATAAACATTTTTCATCCAGAGTGCATTCAAACATGAATTAGAGCTTGTTTATGGAAAAGTGCTTATTTCTGCATTTCAATGTTGCAACTAGCTGAAAACTATCCACAGTGTTCATTAATCTCAACTAGACACAGCACAGCTAAAATTGGACTCCAGAGTGCATCAAACATGATTTAGAGCTTGTTTATGGAAAAGTGCTTATTTCTGCATTTCAATGTTGCAACTAGCTGAAAACTATCCACAGTGTTCATTTAATCTCAACTAACACAGCACACGCTAAAATTGGACATCCAGAGTGCAGCAAACATGATTTAGAGCTTGTTTATGGAAAAGTGCTTATTCTGCATTTCAATGTTGCAACTAGCTGAAACATCCACAGTGTTTCATTAATCTCAACTAGACACAGCACAGCTAAAATTGCATCCAGAGTGCATCAAACATGATTTAGAGCTTGTTTATGGAAAAGTGCTTATTTCTGCATTCACATGTTGCAACTAGCTGAAAACATCCACAGTGTTCCATTAATCATCAACTAGACACAGCACAGCTAAAATTGGACATCCAGAGTGCATCAAACATGATTTAGAGCTTGTTTATGGAAAAGTGCTTATTTCTGCATTTCAATGTTGCAACTTGCTGAAAACAGTCCACAGTGTTTTCATAACATCTCGAATAAACATAACAAAAACATTTTTCATCCAGAGTGCTTCAAACATGATTTAGAGCTTGTTTATGGAAAAGTGCTTATTTCTGCATTTCACATGTTGCAACTAGCTGAAAACTAGTCTACAGTGTTTTCATAACATCTCGAATAGAACATCACAGAAACATTTTACATCCAGAGTGCATTCAAACATGATTTAGAGCTTGTTTATGGAAAAGTGCTTATTTCTGCATTTCAATGTTGCAACTAGCTGAAAACTATCCACAGTGTTCATTTAATCTCAACTAGACACAGCACAGCTAAAATTGGACATCCAGAGTGCATCAAACATGATTTAGAGCTTGTTTATGGAAAAGTGCTTATTTCTGCATTTCAATGTTGCAACTAGCTGAAAACTATCCACAGTGTTCATTTAATCTCAACTAGACACAGCACAGCTAAAATTGGACATCCAGAGTGCATCAAACATGATTTAGAGCTTGTTTATGGAAAAGTGCTTATTTCTGCATTTCAATGTTGCAACTAGCTGAAAAGCTATCCACAGTGTTCATTTAATCTCAATAGACACAGCACAGCTAAATTGGACATCCAGAGTGCATCAAACATGATTAGAGCTTGTTTATGGAAAAGTGCTTATTTCTGCATTTCAATGTTGCAACTAGCTGAAAACTAGTCCACAGTGTTCACTTAATCTCAATAACACAGCACAGCTAAAATTGTACATCCAGAGTGCATTCAAAAGGATTTAGAGCTTGTTTATGGAAAAGTGCTTATTTCTGACATTTCAATGTTGTAACTGCTGAAACAGTCTACAGTGTTTTCATAACATCTCGAATAAACATAACAAAAACATTTTTCATCCAGAGTGCTTCAAACATGATTTAGAGCTTGTTTATGGAAAAGTGCTTATTTCTGCATTTCAATGTTGCAACTAGCTGAAAACGTCTACAGTGTTTTTCATAACATCTCGAATAAACATCACCAAAAACATTTTTCTCCAGAGTGCTTCAAAATGATTTAGGAGCTTGTTTATGGGAAAAGTGCTTATTTCTGCATTTCAATGTTGCAACTAGCTGAAAACTATCCAAGTGTTCATTTAATCTCAACTAGACACAGCACAGCTAAAATTGGACATCCCAGAGTGCATCAACATGATTTAGAGCTTGTTTATGGAAAAGTGCTTATTTCTGCATTTCAATGTTGCAACTAGCTGAAAACTATCCACAGTGTTCATTTAATCCAAACTAGACACAGCACAGCTAAAATTGGACATCCAGAGTGCATCAAACATGATTTAGAGCTTGTTTATGGAAAAGTGCTTATTTCTGCATTTCAATGTTGCAACTAGCTGAAAACTATCCACAGTGTTCATAACATCTCGAACTAGACATAGCACAGCTAAACATTTGACATCCAGAGTGCATTCAACATGATTTAGAGCTTGTTTATGGGAAAAGTGCTTATTTCTGCATTTCAATGTTGTAACTAGCTGAAACAGTATCTACAGTGTTTCATTAATCTCAATAGAACAGCACAGCTAAAATTGGACATCCAGAGTGCTTCAAACATGATTTAGAGCTTGTTTATGGAAAAGTGCTTATTTCTGCATTTCAATGTTGCAACTAGCTGAAAACTAGTCCACAGTGTTTCATTAATCTCAACTAGACACAGCACAGCTAAACATTTGACATCCAGAGTGCATCAAACATGATTTAGAGCTTGTTTATGGAAAAGTGCTTATTTCTGCATTTCAATGTTGCAACTAGCTGAAAACTATCCACAGTGTTCATTTAATCTCAACTAGACACAGCACAGCTAAAATTGGACATCCAGAGTGCATCAAACATGATTTAGAGCTTGTTTATGGAAAAGTGCTTATTTCTGCATTTCAATGTTGCAACTAGCTGAAACTATCCACAGTGTTCATTAATCTCAACTAGACACAGCACAGCTAAAATTGGACATCCAGAGTGCATCAAACATGATTTAGAGCTTGTTTATGGAAAAGTGCTTATTTCTGCATTTCAATGTTGTAACTTGCTGAAAACAGTCAACAGTGTTTTCATAACATCTCGAATAAACATAACAAAAACATTTTTCATCCAGAGTGCTTCAAACAGGATTTAGAGCTTGTTTATGGAAAAGTGCTTATTTCTGCATTTCAATGTTGTAACTTGCTGAAAACAGTCTACAGTGTTTTCATAACATCTCGAATAAACATAACAAAAACATTTTTCATCCAGAGTGCTTCAAACATGATTTAGAGCTTGTTTATGGAAAAGTGCTTATTTCTGCATTTCAATGTTGCAACTAGCTGAAAACAGTCTACAGTGTTTTCATAACATCTCGAATAAACATCACAAAAACATTTTTCATCCAGAGTGCTTCAAACATGATTTAGAGCTTGTTTATGGAAAAGTGCTTATTTCTGCATTTCAATGTTGCAACTAGCTGAAAACTATCACAGTGTTCATTTAATCTCAACTAGACACAGCACAGCTAAAATTGGACATCCAGAGTGCATCAAACATGATTTAGAGCTTGTTTATGGAAAAGTGCTTATTTCTGCATTTCAATGTTGCAACTAGCTGAAAACTATCCACAGTGTTCACTTAATCTCAACTAGACACAGCACAGCTAAAATTGGACATCCAGAGTGCATCAAACATGATTTAGAGCTTGTTTATGGAAAAGTGCTTATTTCTGCATTTCAATGTTGTAACTAGCTGAAAACAGTCAACAGTGTTTCATAACATCTCGAATAAACATAACAAAACATTTTACATCCAGAGTGCTTCAAACAGGATTTAGAGCTTGTTTATGGAAAAGTGCTTATTTCTGCATTTCAATGTTGTAACTTGCTGAAAACAGTCTACAGTGTTTTCATAACATCTCGAATAAACATAACAAAACATTTTTCATCCAGAGTGCTTCAACATGATTTAGAGCTTGTTTATGGAAAAGTGCTTATTTCTGCATTTCAATGTTGCAACTAGCTGAAAACAGTCTACAGTGTTCATTTAATCTCAACTAGACACAGCACAGCTAAAATTGGACATCCAGAGTGCATCAAACATGATTTAGAGCTTGTTTATGGAAAAGTGCTTATTTCTGCATTTCAATGTTGCAACTAGCTGAAAACTATCCACAGTGTTCATTTAATCTCAACTAGACACAGCACAGCTAAAATTGGACATCCAGAGTGCATCAAACATGATTTAGAGCTTGTTTATGGAAAAGTGCTTATTTCTGCATTTCAATGTTGCAACTAGCTGAAAACTATCCACAGTGTTCACTTAATCTCAACTAGACACAGCACAGCTAAAATTGGACATCCAGAGTGCATCAAACATGATTTAGAGCTTGTTTATGGAAAAGTGCTTATTTCTGCATTTCAATGTTGTAACTTGCTGAAAACTAGTCAACAGTGTTTCATTACATCTCGAATAGACACACAAGCTAAAACATTTTACATCCAGAGTGCATCAAACATGATTTAGAGCTTGTTTATGGAAAAGTGCTTATTTCTGCATTTCAATGTTGTAACTTGCTGAAAACAGTCTACAGTGTTTCATAACATCTCGAATAAACATAACAAAAACATTTTCATCCAGAGTGCTTCAAACATGATTTAGAGCTTGTTTATGGAAAAGTGCTTATTTCTGCATTTCAATGTTGCAACTAGCTGAAAACAGTCTACAGTGTTTCATTAACATCTCGAATAAACATCACAAAAACATTTTTCATCCAGAGTGCATCAAACATGATTTAGAGCTTGTTTATGGAAAAGTGCTTATTTCTGCATTTCAATGTTGCAACTAGCTGAAAACTATCCCAGTGTTCATTTAATCTCAACTAGACACAGCACAGCTAAAATTGGACATCCAGAGTGCATCAAACATGATTTAGAGCTTGTTTATGGAAAAGTGCTTATTTCTGCATTTCAATGTTGCAACTAGCTGAAAACTATCCACAGTGTTCATTTAATCTCAACTAGACACAGCACAGCTAAAATTGGACATCCAGAGTGCATCAAACATGATTTAGAGCTTGTTTATGGAAAAGTGCTTATTTCTGCATTTCAATGTTGCAACTAGCTGAAAACTATCCACAGTGTTCATTTAATCTCAACTAGACACAGCACAGCTAAAATTGGACATCCAGAGTGCATCAAACATGATTTAGAGCTTGTTTATGGAAAAGTGCTTATTTCTGCATTTCAATGTTGCAACTAGCTGAAAACTATCCACAGTGTTCATTTAATCTCAACTAGACACAGCACAGCTAAAATTGGACATCCAGAGTGCATCAAACATGATTTAGAGCTTGTTTATGGAAAAGTGCTTATTTCTGCATTTCAATGTTGCAACTAGCTGAAAACTATCCACAGTGTTCATTTAATCTCAACTAGACACAGCACAGCTAAAATTGGACATCCAGAGTGCATCAAACATGATTTAGAGCTTGTTTATGGAAAAGTGCTTATTTCTGCATTTCAATGTTGCAACTAGCTGAAAACTATCCACAGTGTTCATTTAATCTCAACTAGACACAGCACAGCTAAAATTGGACATCCAGAGTGCATCAAACATGATTTAGAGCTTGTTTATGGAAAAGTGCTTATTTCTGCATTTCAATGTTGTAACTTGCTGAAAACAGTCAACAGTGTTTTCATAACATCTCGAATAAACATAACAAAAACATTTTTCATCCAGAGTGCTTCAAACAGGATTTAGAGCTTGTTTATGGAAAAGTGCTTATTTCTGCATTTCAATGTTGTAACTTGCTGAAAACAGTCTACAGTGTTTTCATAACATCTCGAATAAACATAACAAAAACATTTTTCATCCAGAGTGCTTCAAACATGATTTAGAGCTTGTTTATGGAAAAGTGCTTATTTCTGCATTTCAATGTTGCAACTAGCTGAAAACAGTCTACAGTGTTTTCATAACATCTCGAATAAACATCACAAAAACATTTTTCATCCAGAGTGCTTCAAACATGATTTAGAGCTTGTTTATGGAAAAGTGCTTATTTCTGCATTTCAATGTTGCAACTAGCTGAAAACTATCCAGTGTTCATTTAATCTCAACTAGACACAGCACAGCTAAAATTGGACATCCAGAGTGCATCAAACATGATTTAGAGCTTGTTTATGGAAAAGTGCTTATTTCTGCATTTCAATGTTGCAACTAGCTGAAAACTATCCACAGTGTTCATTTAATCTCAACTAGACACAGCACAGCTAAAATTGGACATCCAGAGTGCATCAAACATGATTTAGAGCTTGTTTATGGAAAAGTGCTTATTTCTGCATTTCAATGTTGCAACTAGCTGAAAACTATCCACAGTGTTCATTTAATCTCAACTAGACACAGCACAGCTAAAATTGGACATCCAGAGTGCATCAAACATGATTTAGAGCTTGTTTATGGAAAAGTGCTTATTTCTGCATTTCAATGTTGTAACTTGCTGAAAACAGTCTACAGTGTTTTCATAACATCTCGAATAAACATAAACAAAAACATTTTTCATCCAGAGTGCTTCAAACATGATTTAGAGCTTGTTTATGGAAAAGTGCTTATTTCTGCATTTCAATGTTGCAACTAGCTGAAAACAGTCTACAGTGTTTTCATAACATCTCGAATAAACATAACAAAAACATTTTTCATCCAGAGTGCTTCAAACATGATTTAGAGCTTGTTTATGGAAAAGTGCTTATTTCTGCATTTCAATGTTGCAATTAGCTGAAAACTATCCACAGTGTTCATTAATCTCAACTAGACACAGCACAGCTAAAATTGGACATCCAGAGTGCATCAAACATGATTTAGAGCTTGTTTATGGAAAAGTGCTTATTTCTGCATTTCAATGTTGCAACTAGCTGAAAACTATCCACAGTGTTCATTTAATCTCAACTAGACACAGCACAGCTAAAATTGGACATCCAGAGTGCATCAAACATGATTTAGAGCTTGTTTATGGAAAAGTGCTTATTTCTGCATTTCAATGTTGCAACTAGCTGAAAACTATCCACAGTGTTCACTTAATCTCAACTAGACACAGCACAGCTAAAATTGGACATCCAGAGTGCATCAAACATGATTTAGAGCTTGTTTATGGAAAAGTGCTTATTTCTGCATTTCAATGTTGTAACTTGCTGAAAACAGTCAACAGTGTTTTCATAACATCTCGAATAAACATAACAAAAACATTTTTCATCCAGAGTGCTTCAAACAGGATTTAGAGCTTGTTTATGGAAAAGTGCTTATTTCTGCATTTCAATGTTGTAACTTGCTGAAAACAGTCTACAGTGTTTTCATAACATCTCGAATAAACATAACAAAAACATTTTTCATCCAGAGTGCTTCAAACATGATTTAGAGCTTGTTTATGGAAAAGTGCTTATTTCTGCATTTCAATGTTGCAACTAGCTGAAAACAGTCTACAGTGTTTTCATAACATCTCGAATAAACATCACAAAAACATTTTTCATCCAGAGTGCTTCAAACATGATTTAGAGCTTGTTTATGGAAAAGTGCTTATTTCTGCATTTCAATGTTGCAACTAGCTGAAAACTATCCAGTGTTCATTTAATCTCAACTAGACACAGCACAGCTAAAATTGGACATCCAGAGTGCATCAAACATGATTTAGAGCTTGTTTATGGAAAAGTGCTTATTTCTGCATTTCAATGTTGCAACTAGCTGAAAACTATCCACAGTGTTCATTTAATCTCAACTAGACACAGCACAGCTAAAATTGGACATCCAGAGTGCATCAAACATGATTTAGAGCTTGTTTATGGAAAAGTGCTTATTTCTGCATTTCAATGTTGCAACTAGCTGAAAACTATCCACAGTGTTCATTTAATCTCAACTAGACACAGCACAGCTAAAATTGGACATCCAGAGTGCATCAAACATGATTTAGAGCTTGTTTATGGAAAAGTGCTTATTTCTGCATTTCAATGTTGCAACTAGCTGAAAACTATCCACAGTGTTCATTTAATCTCAACTAGACACAGCACAGCTAAAATTGGACATCCAGAGTGCATCAAACATGATTTAGAGCTTGTTTATGGAAAAGTGCTTATTTCTGCATTTCAATGTTGCAACTAGCTGAAAACTATCCACAGTGTTCATTTAATCTCAACTAGACACAGCACAGCTAAAACTGGACATCCAGAGTGCATCAAACATGATTTAGAGCTTGTTTATGGAAAAGTGCTTATTTCTGCATTTCAATGTTGCAACTAGCTGAAAACTATCCACAGTGTTCATTTAATCTCAACTAGACACAGCACAGCTAAAATTGGACATCCAGAGTGCATCAAACATGATTTAGAGCATGTTTATGGAAAAGTGCTTATTTCTGCATTTCAATGTTGCAACTAGCTGAAAACTATCCACAGTGTTCATTTAATCTCAACTAGACACAGCACAGCTAAAATTGGACATCCAGAGTGCATCAAACATGATTTAGAGCTTGTTTATGGAAAAGTGCTTATTTCTGCATTTCAATGTTGTAACTTGCTGAAAACAGTCAACAGTGGGTTCATAACATCTCGAATAAACATAACAAAAACATTTTTCATCCAGAGTGCTTCAAACAGGATTTAGAGCTTGTTTATGGAAAAGTGCTTATTTCTGCATTTCAATGTTGTAACTTGCTGAAAACAGTCTACAGTGTTTTCATAACATCTCGAATAAACATAACAAAAACATTTTTCATCCAGAGTGCTTCAAACATGATTTAGAGCTTGTTTATGGAAAAGTGCTTATTTCTGCATTTCAATGTTGCAACTAGCTGAAAACAGTCTACAGTGTTTTCATAACATCTCGAATAAACATCACAAAAACATTTTTCATCCAGAGTGCTTCAAACATGATTTAGAGCTTGTTTATGGAAAAGTGCTTATTTCTGCATTTCAATGTTGCAACTAGCTGAAAACTATCCAGTGTTCATTTAATCTCAACTAGACACAGCACAGCTAAAATTGGACATCCAGAGTGCATCAAACATGATTTAGAGCTTGTTTATGGAAAAGTGCTTATTTCTGCATTTCAATGTTGCAACTAGCTGAAAACTATCCACAGTGTTCATTTAATCTCAACTAGACACAGCACAGCTAAAATTGGACATCCAGAGTGCATCAAACATGATTTAGAGCTTGTTTATGGAAAAGTGCTTATTTCTGCATTTCAATGTTGTAACTTGCTGAAAACAGTCAACAGTGGGTTCATAACATCTCGAATAAACATAACAAAAACATTTTCATCCAGAGTGCTTCAAACAGGATTTAGAGCTTGTTTATGGAAAAGTGCTTATTTCTGCATTTCAATGTTGTAACTTGCTGAAAACAGTCTACAGTGTTTTCATAACATCTCGAATAAACATAACAAAAACATTTTTCATCCAGAGTGCTTCAAACATGATTTAGAGCTTGTTTATGGAAAAGTGCTTATTTCTGCATTTCAATGTTGCAACTAGCTGAAAACAGTCTACAGTGTTTTCATAACATCTCGAATAAACATCACAAAAACATTTTTCATCCAGAGTGCTTCAAACATGATTTAGAGCTTGTTTATGGAAAAGTGCTTATTTCTGCATTTCAATGTTGCAACTAGCTGAAAACTATCCAGTGTTCATTTAATCTCAACTAGACACAGCACAGCTAAAATTGGACATCCAGAGTGCATCAAACATGATTTAGAGCTTGTTTATGGAAAAGTGCTTATTTCTGCATTTCAATGTTGCAACTAGCTGAAAACTATCCACAGTGTTCATTTAATCTCAACTAGACACAGCACAGCTAAAATTGGACATCCAGAGTGCATCAAACATGATTTAGAGCTTGTTTATGGAAAAGTGCTTATTTCTGCATTTCAATGTTGTAACTTGCTGAAAACAGTCTACAGTGTTTTCATAACATCTCGAATAAACATAAACAAAAACATTTTTCATCCAGAGTGCTTCAAACATGATTTAGAGCTTGTTTATGGAAAAGTGCTTATTTCTGCATTTCAATGTTGCAACTAGCTGAAAACAGTCTACAGTGTTTTCATAACATCTCGAATAAACATAACAAAACATTTTTCATCCAGAGTGCTTCAAACATGATTTAGAGCTTGTTTATGGAAAAGTGCTTATTTCTGCATTTCAATGTTGCAATTAGCTGAAAACTATCCACAGTGTTCATTAATCTCAACTAGACACAGCACAGCTAAAATTGGACATCCAGAGTGCATCAAACATGATTTAGAGCTTGTTTATGGAAAAGTGCTTATTTCTGCATTTCAATGTTGCAACTAGCTGAAAACTATCCACAGTGTTCACTTAATCTCAACTAGACACAGCACAGCTAAAATTGGACATCCAGAGTGCATCAAACATGATTTAGAGCTTGTTTATGGAAAAGTGCTTATTTCTGCATTTCAATGTTGTAACTTGCTGAAAACAGTCAACAGTGTTTTCATAACATCTCGAATAAACATAACAAAAACATTTTTCATCCAGAGTGCTTCAAACAGGATTTAGAGCTTGTTTATGGAAAAGTGCTTATTTCTGCATTTCAATGTTGTAACTTGCTGAAAACAGTCTACAGTGTTTTCATAACATCTCGAATAAACATAACAAAAACATTTTTCATCCAGAGTGCTTCAAACATGATTTAGAGCTTGTTTATGGAAAAGTGCTTATTTCTGCATTTCAATGTTGCAACTAGCTGAAAACAGTCTACAGTGTTTTCATAACATCTCGAATAAACATCACAAAAACATTTTTCATCCAGAGTGCTTCAAACATGATTTAGAGCTTGTTTATGGAAAAGTGCTTATTTCTGCATTTCAATGTTGCAACTAGCTGAAAACTATCCAGTGTTCATTTAATCTCAACTAGACACAGCACAGCTAAAATTGGACATCCAGAGTGCATCAAACATGATTTAGAGCTTGTTTATGGAAAAGTGCTTATTTCTGCATTTCAATGTTGCAACTAGCTGAAAACTATCCACAGTGTTCATTTAATCTCAACTAGACACAGCACAGCTAAAATTGGACATCCAGAGTGCATCAAACATGATTTAGAGCTTGTTTATGGAAAAGTGCTTATTTCTGCATTTCAATGTTGCAACTAGCTGAAAACTATCCACAGTGTTCATTTAATCTCAACTAGACACAGCACAGCTAAAATTGGACATCCAGAGTGCATCAAACATGATTTAGAGCTTGTTTATGGAAAAGTGCTTATTTCTGCATTTCAATGTTGCAACTAGCTGAAAACTATCCACAGTGTTCATTTAATCTCAACTAGACACAGCACAGCTAAAACTGGACATCCAGAGTGCATCAAACATGATTTAGAGCTTGTTTATGGAAAAGTGCTTATTTCTGCATTTCAATGTTGCAACTAGCTGAAAACTATCCACAGTGTTCATTAATCTCAACTAGACACAGCACAGCTAAAATTGGACATCCAGAGTGCATCAAACATGATTTAGAGCATGTTTATGGAAAAGTGCTTATTTCTGCATTTCAATGTTGCAACTAGCTGAAAACTATCCACAGTGTTCATTTAATCTCAACTAGACACAGCACAGCTAAAATTGGACATCCAGAGTGCATCAAACATGATTTAGAGCTTGTTTATGGAAAAGTGCTTATTTCTGCATTTCAATGTTGTAACTTGCTGAAAACAGTCAACAGTGTTTTCATAACATCTCGAATAAACATAACAAAAACATTTTTCATCCAGAGTGCTTCAAACAGGATTTAGAGCTTGTTATGGAAAAGTGCTTATTTCTGCATTTCAATGTTGTAACTTGCTGAAAACAGTCTACAGTGTTTTCATAACATCTCGAATAAACATAACAAAAACATTTTTCATCCAGAGTGCTTCAAACATGATTTAGAGCTTGTTTATGGAAAAGTGCTTATTTCTGCATTTCAATGTTGCAACTAGCTGAAAACAGTCTACAGTGTTTTCATAACATCTCGAATAAACATCACAAAAACATTTTCATCCAGAGTGCTTCAAACATGATTTAGAGCTTGTTTATGGAAAAGTGCTTATTTCTGCATTTCAATGTTGCAACTAGCTGAAAACTATCCAGTGTTCATTTAATCTCAACTAGACACAGCACAGCTAAAATTGGACATCCAGAGTGCATCAAACATGATTTAGAGCTTGTTTATGGAAAAGTGCTTATTTCTGCATTTCAATGTTGCAACTAGCTGAAAACTATCCACAGTGTTCATTTAATCTCAACTAGACACAGCACAGCTAAAATTGGACATCCAGAGTGCATCAAACATGATTTAGAGCTTGTTTATGGAAAGTGCTTATTTCTGCATTTCAATGTTGCAACTAGCTGAAAACTATCCACAGTGTTCATTTAATCTCAACTAGACACAGCACAGCTAAAATTGGACATCCAGAGTGCATCAAACATGATTTAGAGCTTGTTTATGGAAAAGTGCTTATTTCTGCATTTCAATGTTGCAACTAGCTGAAACTATCCACAGTGTTCATTTAATCTCAACTAGACACAGCACAGCTAAAATTGGACATCCAGAGTGCATCAAACATGATTTAGAGCTTGTTTATGGAAAAGTGCTTATTTCTGCATTTCAATGTTGCAACTAGCTGAAAACTATCCACAGTGTTCATTAATCTCAACTAGACACAGCACAGCTAAAATTGGACATCCAGAGTGCATCAAACATGATTTAGAGCTTGTTTATGGAAAAGTGCTTATTTCTGCATTTCAATGTTGTAACTTGCTGAAAACATCAACAGTGTTTCATTAACATCTCGAACTAGACACATCACAGCTAAACATTTTACATCCAGAGTGCATCAAACATGATTTAGAGCTTGTTTATGGAAAGTGCTTATTTCTGCATTTCAATGTTGTAACTTGCTGAAAACAGTCTACAGTGTTTCATAACATCTCGAATAAACATAACAAAAACATTTTTCATCCAGAGTGCTTCAAACATGATTTAGAGCTTGTTTATGGAAAAGTGCTTATTTCTGCATTTCAATGTTGCAACTAGCTGAAAACAGTCTACAGTGTTTTCATAACATCTCGAATAAACATCACAAAAACATTTTTCATCCAGAGTGCTTCAAACATGATTTAGAGCTTGTTTATGGAAAAGTGCTTATTTCTGCATTTCAATGTTGCAACTAGCTGAAAACTATCCCAGTGTTCATTTAATCTCAACTAGACACAGCACAGCTAAAATTGGACATCCAGAGTGCATCAAACATGATTTAGAGCTTGTTTATGGAAAAGTGCTTATTTCTGCATTTCAATGTTGCAACTAGCTGAAAAACTATCCACAGTGTTCATTTAATCTCAACTAGACACAGCACAGCTAAAATGGACATCCAGAGTGCATCAAACATGATTTAGAGCTTGTTTATGGAAAAGTGCTTATTCTGCATTTCAATGTTGCAACTAGCTGAAAACTATCCACAGTGTTCATTTAATCTCAACTAGACACAGCACAGCTAAAATTGGACATCCAGAGTGCATCAAACATGATTTAGAGCTTGTTTATGGAAAAGTGCTTATTTCTGCATTTCAATGTTGCAACTAGCTGAAAACTATCCACAGTGTTCATTTAATCTCAACTAGACACAGCACAGCTAAAATTGGACATCCAGAGTGCATCAAACATGATTTAGAGCTTGTTTATGGAAAAGTGCTTATTTCTGCATTTCAATGTTGCAACTAGCTGAAAACTATCCACAGTGTTCATTTAATCTCAACTAGACACAGCACAGCTAAAATTGGACATCCAGAGTGCATCAAACATGATTTAGAGCTTGTTTATGGAAAAGTGCTTATTTCTGCATTTCAATGTTGCAACTAGCTGAAAACTATCCACAGTGTTCATTTAATCTCAACTAGACACAGCACAGCTAAAACTGGACATCCAGAGTGCATCAAACATGATTTAGAGCTTGTTTATGGAAAAGTGCTTATTTCTGCATTTCAATGTTGCAACTAGCTGAAAACTATCCACAGTGTTCATTTAATCTCAACTAGACACAGCACAGCTAAAATTGGACATCCAGAGTGCATCAAACATGATTTAGAGCATGTTTATGGAAAGTGCTTATTTCTGCATTTCAATGTTGCAACTAGCTGAAAACTATCCACAGTGTCATTTAATCTCAACTAGACACAGCACAGCTAAAATTGGACATCCAGAGTGCATCAAACATGATTTAGAGCTGTTTATGAAAAGTGCTTATTTCTGCATTTCAATGTTGTAACTTGCTGAAAACAGTCAACAGTGGGTTCATAACATCTCGAATAAACATAACAAAAACATTTTTCATCCAGAGTGCTTCAAACAGGATTTAGAGCTTGTTTATGGAAAAGTGCTATTTCTGCATTTCAATGTTGTAACTTGCTGAAAACAGTCTACAGTGTTTTCAATAACATCTCGAAGTAAACATAACAAAAACATTTTTCATTCCAGAGTGCTTTCAAACATGATTTAGAGCTTGTTTATGGAAAAGTGCTTATTTCTGCATTTCAATGTTGCAACTAGCTGAAAACAGTCTACAGTGTTTTCATAACATCTCGAATAAACATCACAAAAACATTTTTCATCCAGAGTGCTTCAAACATGATTTAGAGCTTGTTTATGAAAAGTGTTATTTCTGCATTTCAATGTTGCAACTAGCTGAAAACTATCCAGTGTTCATTTAATCTCAACTAGACACAGCACAGCTAAAATTGGACATCCAGAGGTGTCATCAAACATGATTTAGAGCTTGTTTATGGAAAGTGCTTATTTCTGCATTTCAATGTTGCAACTAGCTGAAAACTATCCACAGTGTTCATTTAATCTCAACTAGACACAGCACAGCTAAAATTGGAATCCAGAGTGCATCAAACATGATTTAGAGCTGTTTATGGAAAAGTGCTTATTTCTGCATTTCAATGTTGTAACTTGCTGAAAACAGTCAACAGTGTTTCATAACATCTCGAATAAACATAACAAAAACATTTTTCATCCAGAGTGCTTCAAACATGATTTAGAGCTTGTTTATGGAAAAGTGCTTATTTCTGCATTTCAATGTTGTAACTTGCTGAAAACAGTCTACAGTGTTTTCATAACATCTCGAATAAACATAACAAAAACATTTTTCATCCAGAGTGCTTCAAACATGATTTAGAGCTTGTTTATGGAAAAGTGCTTATTTCTGCATTTCAATGTTGCAACTAGCTGAAAACAGTCTACAGTGTTTTCATAACATCTCGAATAACACATCACAAAAACATTTTTCATCCAGAGTGCTTCAAACATGATTTAGAGCTTGTTTATGGAAAAGTGCTTATTTCTGCATTTCAATGTTGCAACTAGCTGAAAACTATCACAGTGTTCATTTAATCTCAACTAGACACAGCACAGCTAAAATTGGACATCCAGAGTGCATCAAACATGATTTAGAGCTTGTTTATGGAAAAGTGCTTATTTCTGCATTTCAATGTTGCAACTAGCTGAAAACTATCCACAGTGTTCATTTAATCTCAACTAGACACAGCACAGCTAAAATTGGACATCCAGAGTGCATCAAACATGATTTAGAGCTTGTTTATGGAAAAGTGCTTATTTCTGCATTTCAATGTTGTAACTTGCTGAAAACAGTCCTACAGTGTTTTCATAACATCTCGAATAAACATAACAAAAACATTTTTCATCCAGAGTGCTTCAAACATGATTTAGAGCTTGTTTATGGAAAAGTGCTTATTTCTGCATTTCAATGTTGCAACTAGCTGAAAACAGTCTACAGTGTTTCATAACATCTCGAATAAACATAACAAAAACATTTTTCATCCAGAGTGCTTCAAACATGATTTAGAGCTTGTTTATGGAAAAGTGCTTATTTCTGCATTTCAATGTTGCAACTAGCTGAAAACTATCCACAGTGTTCATTTAATCTCAACTAGACACAGCACAGCTAAAATTGGACATCCAGAGTGCATCAACATGATTTAGAGCTTGTTTATGGAAAAGTGGCTTATTTCTGCATTCAATGTTGCAACTAGCTGAAAACTATCCACAGTGTTCATTTAATTCCAACTAGACACAGCACAGCTAAAATTGGACATCCAGAGTGCATCAAACATGATTTAGAGCTTGTTTATGAAAAGTGCTTATTTCTGCATTTCAATGTTGCAACTAGCTGAAAACATCAACAGCTGTTTCATTAACATCTCGGAACTAGATGCACAGCACAGCCTAAACATTGGACTCCAGAGTGCCTCAAACATGATTTAGCAGCTTGTTATGGAAAAAGGTGCTTACTTTCCTGCATTTCCAATGTTGGCAAACTAGCTGAAAACATACCACGTGTTTCATTAAAATCTCACTAGAACAGCACACGTAAACATTTGGACATCCAGAGTGCATCAAACCATGATTTAGAAGCATTGTTTTATGGAAAAGTGCTTATTTTGCATTTCAATGTTGCAACTAGCTGAAAACTATCCACAGTGTTCATTTAATCTCAATAGACACAGCACAGCTAAAACTTGACATCCAGAGTGCATCAAACATGATTTAGAGCTTGTTTATGGAAAAGTGCTTATTTCTGCATTTCAATGTTGCAACTAGCTGAAAACTATCCACAGTGTTCATTTAATCTCAACTAGACACAGCACAGCTAAAATTGGACATCCAGAGTGCATTCAAACATGATTTAGAGCTTGTTTATGGAAAAGTGCTTATTTCTGCATTTCAATGTTGCAACTAGCTGAAAACTATCCACAGTGTTCATTTAATCTCAACTAGACACAGCACAGCTAAAATTGGACATCCAGAGTGCATCAAACATGATTTAGAGCTTGTTTATGGAAAAGTGCTTATTTCTGCATTTCAATGTTGCAACTAGCTGAAAACTATCCACAGTGTTCATTTAATCTCAACTAGACACAGCACAGCTAAAATGGACATCCAGAGTGCATCAAACATGATTAGAGCTTGTTTATGGAAAAGTGCTTATTTCTGCATTTCAATGTTGCAACTAGCTGAAAACTATCCACAGTGTTCATTTAATCTCAACTAGACACAGCACAGCTAAAATTGGACATCCAGAGTGCATCAACATGATTTAGAGCTGGTTTATGGAAAAGTGCTTATTTCTGCATTTCAATGTTGCAACTAGCTGAAAACTATCCACAGTGTTCATTTAATCTCAACTAGACACAGCACAGCTAAAATTGGACATCCAGAGTGCATCAAACATGATTTAGAGCTTGTTTATGGAAAAGTGCTTATTTCTGCATTTCAATGTTGCAACTAGCTGAAAACTATCCACAGTGTTCACTTAATCTCAACTAGACACAGCACAGCTAAAATTGGACATCCAGAGTGCATCAAACAGGATTTAGAGCTTGTTTATGGAAAAGTGCTTATTTCTGCATTTCAATGTTGTAACTTGCTGAAAACAGTCTACAGTGTTTTCATAACATCTCGAATAAACATAACAAAAACATTTTCATCCAGAGTGCCTTCAAACATGATTTAGAGCTTGTTTATGGAAACGTGCTTATTTCTGCATTTCAATGTTGCTAACTAGCTGAAAACAGTCTACAGTGTTTTTCATAACATCTCGAATAAACATCACAAAAACATTTTTCATCCAGAGTGCTTCAACATGATTTAGAGCTGTTTATGGAAAAGTGCTATTTCTCGCATTTCAATAGTTGCAACTAGCTGAAAACAGTCTACAGTGTTTTCATTTAATCTCGAACTAGACATAGCACAGCTAAATGGACATCCAGAGTGCATTCAAACATGATTTAGAGCTTGTTATGGAAAAGTGCTTATTTCTGCATTTCAATGTTGCAACTAAGCTGAAAACTATCCACAGTGTTCATTTAATCTCAACTAGACACAGCACAGCTAAAATTGGACATCCAGAGTGCATCAAACATGATTTAGAGCTTGTTTATGGAAAAGTGCTTATTTCTGCATTTCAATGTTGCAACTAGCTGAAAACTATCCACAGTGTTCATTTAATCTCAACTAGACACAGCACAGCTAAATTGGACATCCAGAGTGCATCAAACATGATTTAGAGCTTGTTTATGGAAAAGTGCTTATTTCTGCATTTCAATGTTGCAACTAGCTGAAAACTATCCACAGTGTTCATTTAATCTCAACTAGACACAGCACAGCTAAAATTGGACATCCAGAGTGCATCAAACATGATTTAGAGCTTGTTTATGGAAAAGTGCTTATTTCTGCATTTCAATGTTGCAACTAGCTGAAAACTATCCACAGTGTTCATTTAATCTCAATAGACACAGCACAGCTAAATTGGACATCCAGAGTGCATCAAAAAAAGCATGTTTTGAGCTTAACAGTCAACAGTGTTTTTTCATAACATCTCGAATAAACATAACACAAACATTTTTCATCCAGAGTGCTTCAAACATGATTTAGAGCTTGTTTATGGAAAAGTGCTTATTTCTGCATTTCAATGTTGCAACTAGCTGAAAACTATCCACAAAGTTCATTTAATCTCAACTAGACACAGCACAGCTAAAATTGGACATCCAGAGTGCATCAAACATGATTTAGAGCTTGTTTATGGAAAGTGCTTATTTCTGCATTTCAATGTTGCAACTAGCTGAAAACTATCCACAGTGTTCATTTAATCTCACTAGACACAGCACAGCTAAAATTGGACATCCAGAGTGCATCAAACATGATTTAGAGCTTGTTTATGGAAAAGTGCTTATTTCTGCATTTCAATGTTGCAACTAGCTGAAAACTATCCACAGTGTTCATTTAATCTCAACTAGACACAGCACAGCTAAAATTGGACATCCAGAGTGCATCAAACATGATTTAGAGCTTGTTTATGGAAAAGTGCTTATTTCTGCATTTCAATGTTGCAACTAGCTGAAAACTATCCACAGTGTTCATTTAATCTCAACTAGAACACAGCACAGCTAAATTGGACATCCAGAGTG
>NW_022262096.1:0-27848 GCF_002021735.2 Oncorhynchus kisutch | reverse complement strand
TTGCTGAAAACTATCCACGTTGTTTAAATTTAATCTCAAAATAGACACAGCACAGCAAAAATTGAAACATCCAGAGTGCATCAAACATGATTTAGAGCTTGTTTATGGAAAAGTGCTTATTTCTGCATTCAATGTTGTAACTTGCTGAAAACCAGTCTACAGTGTTTTCATAACATCTCGATAAACATAACAAAAACATTTTTTATCCAGAGTGCTTCAAACATGATTTAGAGCTTGTTTATGGAAAAGTGCTTATTTCTGCATTTCAATGTTGTAACTTGCTGAAAACTGTCCACGGCGTTCATTTCATCTGAACTAGACACAGCACAGCAAAAATTGAACATCCAGAGTGCATCAAACATGATTTAGAGCTTGTTTATGGAAAAGTGCTTATTTCTGCATTTCAATGTTGCAACTTGCTGAAAACTATCCACGGTGTTCATTTAATCTCAACTAGACACAGCACAGCAAAAATTGAACATCCAGAGTGCATCAAACATGATTTAGAGCTTGTTTATGGAAAAGTGCTTATTTCTGCATTTCAATGTTGTAACTTGCTGAAAACAGTCTACAGTGTTTTCATAACATCTCGAATAAACATAACAAAAACATTTTTTATCCAGAGTGCTTCAAACATGATTTAGAGCTTGTTTATGGAAAAGTGCTTATTTCTGCATTTCAATGTTGTAACTTGCTGAAAACTGTCCACGGCGTTCATTTCATCTGAACTAGACACAGCACAGCAAAAATTGAACATCCAGAGTGCATCAAACATGATTTAGAGCTTGTTTATGGAAAAGTGCTTATTTCTGCATTTCAATGTTGCAACTTGCTGAAAACTATCCACGGTGTTCATTAATCTCAACTAGACACAGCACAGCAAAAATTGAACATCCAGAGTGCATCAAACATGATTTAGAGCTTGTTTATGGAAAAGTGCTTATTTCTGCATTTCAATGTTGCAACTTGCTGAAAACTATCCACGGTGTTCATTTAATCTCAACTAGACACAGCACAGCAAAAATTGAACATCCAGAGTGCATCAAACATGATTTAGAGCTTGTTTATGGAAAAGTGCTTATTTCTGCATTTCAATGTTGTAACTTGCTGAAAACAGTCTACAGTGTTTTCATAACATCTCGAATAAACATAACAAAAACATTTTTTATCCAGAGTGCTTCAAACATGATTTAGAGCTTGTTTATGGAAAAGTGCTTATTTCTGCATTTCAATGTTGTAACTTGCTGAAAACTGTCCACGGCGTTCATTTCATCTGAACTAGACACAGCACAGCAAAAATTGAACATCCAGAGTGCATCAAACATGATTTAGAGCTTGTTTATGGAAAAGTGCTTATTTCTGCATTTCAATGTTGCAACTTGCTGAAAACTATCCACGGTGTTCATTTAATCTCAACTAGACACAGCACAGCAAAAATTGAACATCCAGAGTGCATCAAACATGATTTAGAGCTTGTTTATGGAAAAGTGCTTATTTCTGCATTTCAATGTTGTAACTTGCTGAAAACAGTCTACAGTGTTTTCATAACATCTCGAATAAACATAACAAAAACATTTTTTATCCAGAGTGCTTCAAACATGATTTAGAGCTTGTTTATGGAAAAGTGCTTATTTCTGCATTTCAATGTTGTAACTTGCTGAAAACTGTCCACGGCGTTCATTTCATCTGAACTAGACACAGCACAGCAAAAATTGAACATCCAGAGTGCATCAAACATGATTTAGAGCTTGTTTATGGAAAAGTGCTTATTTCTGCATTTCAATGTTGCAACTTGCTGAAAACTATCCACGGTGTTCATTTAATCTCAACTAGACACAGCACAGCAAAAATTGAACATCCAGAGTGCATCAAACATGATTTAGAGCTTGTTTATGGAAAAGTGCTTATTTCTGCATTTCAATGTTGTAACTTGCTGAAAACAGTCTACAGTGTTTTCATAACATCTCGAATAAACATAACAAAAACATTTTTTATCCAGAGTGCTTCAAACATGATTTAGAGCTTGTTTATGGAAAAGTGCTTATTTCTGCATTTCAATGTTGTAACTTGCTGAAAACTGTCCACAGCGTTCATTTCATCTGAACTAGACACAGCACAGCAAAAATTGAACATCCAGAGTGCATCAAACATGATTTAGAGCTTGTTTATGGAAAAGTGCTTATTTCTGCATTTCAATGTTGTAACTTGCTGAAAACAGTCCTACAGTGTTTCATTAACATCTCGAATAAACATAACAAAAACATTTTTTATCCAGAGTGCATCAAACATGATTTAGAGCTTGTTTATGGAAAAGTGCTTATTTCTGCATTTCAATGTTGCAACTTGCTGAAAACTATCCACGGTGTTCATTTAATCTCAACTAGACACAGCACAGCAAAAATTGAACATCCAGAGTGCATCAAACATGATTTAGAGCTTGTTTATGGAAAAGTGCTTATTTCTGCATTTCAATGTTGTAACTTGCTGAAAACAGTCTACAGTGTTTTCATAACATCTCGAATAAACATAACAAAAACATTTTTTATCCAGAGTGCTTCAAACATGATTTAGAGCTTGTTTATGGAAAAGTGCTTATTTCTGCATTTCAATGTTGTAACTTGCTGAAAACTGTCCACGGCGTTCATTTCATCTGAACTAGACACAGCACAGCAAAAATTGAACATCCAGAGTGCATCAAACATGATTTAGAGCTTGTTTATGGAAAAGTGCTTATTTCTGCATTTCAATGTTGCAACTTGCTGAAAACTATCCACGGTGTTCATTTAATCTCAACTAGACACAGCACAGCAAAAATTGAACATCCAGAGTGCATCAAACATGATTTAGAGCTTGTTTATGGAAAAGTGCTTATTTCTGCATTTCAATGTTGTAACTTGCTGAAAACAGTCTACAGTGTTTTCATAACATCTCGAATAAACATAACAAAAACATTTTTTATCCAGAGTGCTTCAAACATGATTTAGAGCTTGTTTATGGAAAAGTGCTTATTTCTGCATTTCAATGTTGTAACTTGCTGAAAACTGTCCACGGCGTTCATTTCATCTGAACTAGACACAGCACAGCAAAAATTGAACATCCAGAGTGCATCAAACATGATTTAGAGCTTGTTTATGGAAAAGTGCTTATTTCTGCATTTCAATGTTGCAACTTGCTGAAAACTATCCACGGTGTTCATTTAATCTCAACTAGACACAGCACAGCAAAAATTGAACATCCAGAGTGCATCAAACATGATTTAGAGCTTGTTTATGGAAAAGTGCTTATTTCTGCATTTCAATGTTGTAACTTGCTGAAAACAGTCTACAGTGTTTTCATAACATCTCGAATAAACATAACAAAAACATTTTTTATCCAGAGTGCTTCAAACATGATTTAGAGCTTGTTTATGGAAAAGTGCTTATTTCTGCATTTCAATGTTGTAACTTGCTGAAAACTGTCCACGGCGTTCATTTCATCTGAACTAGACACAGCACAGCAAAAATTGAACATCCAGAGTGCATCAAACATGATTTAGAGCTTGTTTATGGAAAAGTGCTTATTTCTGCATTTCAATGTTGCAACTTGCTGAAAACTATCCACGGTGTTCATTTAATCTCAACTAGACACAGCACAGCAAAAATTGAACATCCAGAGTGCATCAAACATGATTTAGAGCTTGTTTATGGAAAAGTGCTTATTTCTGCATTTCAATGTTGTAACTTGCTGAAAACAGTCTACAGTGTTTTCATAACATCTCGAATAAACATAACAAAAACATTTTTTATCCAGAGTGCTTCAAACATGATTTAGAGCTTGTTTATGGAAAAGTGCTTATTTCTGCATTTCAATGTTGTAACTTGCTGAAAACTGTCCACGGCGTTCATTTCATCTGAACTAGACACAGCACAGCAAAAATTGAACATCCAGAGTGCATCAAACATGATTTAGAGCTTGTTTATGGAAAAGTGCTTATTTCTGCATTTCAATGTTGCAACTTGCTGAAAACTATCCACGGTGTTCATTTAATCTCAACTAGACACAGCACAGCAAAAATTGAACATCCAGAGTGCATCAAACATGATTTAGAGCTTGTTTATGGAAAAGTGCTTATTTCTGCATTTCAATGTTGTAACTTGCTGAAAACAGTCTACAGTGTTTTCATAACATCTCGAATAAACATAACAAAAACATTTTTTATCCAGAGTGCTTCAAACATGATTTAGAGCTTGTTTATGGAAAAGTGCTTATTTCTGCATTTCAATGTTGCAACTTGCTGAAAACTATCCACGGTGTTCATTTAATCTCAACTAGACACAGCACAGCAAAAATTGAACATCCAGAGTGCATCAAACATGATTTAGAGCTTGTTTATGGAAAAGTGCTTATTTCTGCATTTCAATGTTGTAACTTGCTGAAAACAGTCTACAGTGTTTTCATAACATCTCGAATAAACATAACAAAAACATTTTTTATCCAGAGTGCTTCAAACATGATTTAGAGCTTGTTTATGGAAAAGTGCTTATTTCTGCATTTCAATGTTGTAACTTGCTGAAAACTGTCCACGGCGTTCATTTCATCTGAACTAGACACAGCACAGCAAAAATTGAACATCCAGAGTGCATCAAACATGATTTAGAGCTTGTTTATGGAAAAGTGCTTATTTCTGCATTTCAATGTTGCAACTTGCTGAAAACTATCCACGGTGTTCATTTAATCTCAACTAGACACAGCACAGCAAAAATTGAACATCCAGAGTGCATCAAACATGATTTAGAGCTTGTTTATGGAAAAGTGCTTATTTCTGCATTTCAATGTTGTAACTTGCTGAAAACAGTCTACAGTGTTTTCATAACATCTCGAATAAACATAACAAAAACATTTTTTATCCAGAGTGCTTCAAACATGATTTAGAGCTTGTTTATGGAAAAGTGCTTATTTCTGCATTTCAATGTTGTAACTTGCTGAAAACTGTCCACGGCGTTCATTTCATCTGAACTAGACACAGCACAGCAAAAATTGAACATCCAGAGTGCATCAAACATGATTTAGAGCTTGTTTATGGAAAAGTGCTTATTTCTGCATTTCAATGTTGCAACTTGCTGAAAACTATCCACGGTGTTCATTTAATCTCAACTAGACACAGCACAGCAAAAATTGAACATCCAGAGTGCATCAAACATGATTTAGAGCTTGTTTATGGAAAAGTGCTTATTTCTGCATTTCAATGTTGTAACTTGCTGAAAACAGTCTACAGTGTTTTCATAACATCTCGAATAAACATAACAAAAACATTTTTTATCCAGAGTGCTTCAAACATGATTTAGAGCTTGTTTATGGAAAAGTGCTTATTTCTGCATTTCAATGTTGTAACTTGCTGAAAACTGTCCACGGCGTTCATTTCATCTGAACTAGACACAGCACAGCAAAAATTGAACATCCAGAGTGCATCAAACATGATTTAGAGCTTGTTTATGGAAAAGTGCTTATTTCTGCATTTCAATGTTGCAACTTGCTGAAAACTATCCACGGTGTTCATTTAATCTCAACTAGACACAGCACAGCAAAAATTGAACATCCAGAGTGCATCAAACATGATTTAGAGCTTGTTTATGGAAAAGTGCTTATTTCTGCATTTCAATGTTGTAACTTGCTGAAAACAGTCTACAGTGTTTTCATAACATCTCGAATAAACATAACAAAAACATTTTTTATCCAGAGTGCTTCAAACATGATTTAGAGCTTGTTTATGGAAAAGTGCTTATTTCTGCATTTCAATGTTGCAACTTGCTGAAAACTATCCACGGTGTTCATTTAATCTCAACTAGACACAGCACAGCAAAAATTGAACATCCAGAGTGCATCAAACATGATTTAGAGCTTGTTTATGGAAAAGTGCTTATTTCTGCATTTCAATGTTGTAACTTGCTGAAAACAGTCTACAGTGTTTTCATAACATCTCGAATAAACATAACAAAAACATTTTTTATCCAGAGTGCTTCAAACATGATTTAGAGCTTGTTTATGGAAAAGTGCTTATTTCTGCATTTCAATGTTGTAACTTGCTGAAAACTGTCCACGGCGTTCATTTCATCTGAACTAGACACAGCACAGCAAAAATTGAACATCCAGAGTGCATCAAACATGATTTAGAGCTTGTTTATGGAAAAGTGCTTATTTCTGCATTTCAATGTTGCAACTTGCTGAAAACTATCCACGGTGTTCATTTAATCTCAACTAGACACAGCACAGCAAAAATTGAACATCCAGAGTGCATCAAACATGATTTAGAGCTTGTTTATGGAAAAGTGCTTATTTCTGCATTTCAATGTTGTAACTTGCTGAAAACAGTCTACAGTGTTTTCATAACATCTCGAATAAACATAACAAAAACATTTTTTATCCAGAGTGCTTCAAACATGATTTAGAGCTTGTTTATGGAAAAGTGCTTATTTCTGCATTTCAATGTTGTAACTTGCTGAAAACTGTCCACGGCGTTCATTTCATCTGAACTAGACACAGCACAGCAAAAATTGAACATCCAGAGTGCATCAAACATGATTTAGAGCTTGTTTATGGAAAAGTGCTTATTTCTGCATTTCAATGTTGCAACTTGCTGAAAACTATCCACGGTGTTCATTTAATCTCAACTAGACACAGCACAGCAAAAATTGAACATCCAGAGTGCATCAAACATGATTTAGAGCTTGTTTATGGAAAAGTGCTTATTTCTGCATTTCAATGTTGTAACTTGCTGAAAACAGTCTACAGTGTTTTCATAACATCTCGAATAAACATAACAAAAACATTTTTTATCCAGAGTGCTTCAAACATGATTTAGAGCTTGTTTATGGAAAAGTGCTTATTTCTGCATTTCAATGTTGTAACTTGCTGAAAACTGTCCACGGCGTTCATTTCATCTGAACTAGACACAGCACAGCAAAAATTGAACATCCAGAGTGCATCAAACATGATTTAGAGCTTGTTTATGGAAAAGTGCTTATTTCTGCATTTCAATGTTGCAACTTGCTGAAAACTATCCACGGTGTTCATTTAATCTCAACTAGACACAGCACAGCAAAAATTGAACATCCAGAGTGCATCAAACATGATTTAGAGCTTGTTTATGGAAAAGTGCTTATTTCTGCATTTCAATGTTGTAACTTGCTGAAAACAATCTACAGTGTTTTCATAACATCTCGAATAAACATAACAAAAACATTTTTTATCCAGAGTGCTTCAAACATGATTTAGAGCTTGTTTATGGAAAAGTGCTTATTTCTGCATTTCAATGTTGTAACTTGCTGAAAACTATCCACGGTGTTCATTTAATCTCAACTAGACACAGCACAGCAAAAATTGAACATCCAGAGTGCATCAAACATGATTTAGAGCTTGTTTATGGAAAAGTGCTTATTTCTGCATTTCAATGTTGTAACTTGCTGAAAACAGTCTACAGTGTTTTCATAACATCTCGAATAAACATAACAAAAACATTTTTTATCCAGAGTGCTTCAAACATGATTTAGAGCTTGTTTATGGAAAAGTGCTTATTTCTGCATTTCAATGTTGTAACTTGCTGAAAACTGTCCACGGCGTTCATTTCATCTGAACTAGACACAGCACAGCAAAAATTGAACATCCAGAGTGCATCAAACATGATTTAGAGCTTGTTTATGGAAAAGTGCTTATTTCTGCATTTCAATGTTGCAACTTGCTGAAAACTATCCACGGTGTTCATTTAATCTCAACTAGACACAGCACAGCAAAAATTGAACATCCAGAGTGCATCAAACATGATTTAGAGCTTGTTTATGGAAAAGTGCTTATTTCTGCATTTCAATGTTGTAACTTGCTGAAAACAGTCTACAGTGTTTTCATAACATCTCGAATAAACATAACAAAAACATTTTTTTATCCAGAGTGCTTCAAACATGATTTAGAGCTTGTTTATGGAAAAGTGCTTATTTCTGCATTTCAATGTTGTAACTTGCTGAAAACTGTCCACGGCGTTCATTTCATCTGAACTAGACACAGCACAGCAAAAATTGAACATCCAGAGTGCATCAAACATGATTTAGAGCTTGTTTATGGAAAAGTGCTTATTTCTGCATTTCAATGTTGCAACTTGCTGAAAACTATCCACGGTGTTCATTTAATCTCAACTAGACACAGCACAGCAAAAATTGAACATCCAGAGTGCATCAAACATGATTTAGAGCTTGTTTATGGAAAAGTGCTTATTTCTGCATTTCAATGTTGTAACTTGCTGAAAACAGTCTACAGTGTTTTCATAACATCTCGAATAAACATAACAAAAACATTTTTTATCCAGAGTGCTTCAAACATGATTTAGAGCTTGTTTATGGAAAAGTGCTTATTTCTGCATTTCAATGTTGTAACTTGCTGAAAACTGTCCACGGCGTTCATTTCATCTGAACTAGACACAGCACAGCAAAAATTGAACATCCAGAGTGCATCAAACATGATTTAGAGCTTGTTTATGGAAAAGTGCTTATTTCTGCATTTCAATGTTGCAACTTGCTGAAAACTATCCACGGTGTTCATTTAATCTCAACTAGACACAGCACAGCAAAAATTGAACATCCAGAGTGCATCAAACATGATTTAGAGCTTGTTTATGGAAAAGTGCTTATTTCTGCATTTCAATGTTGTAACTTGCTGAAAACAGTCTACAGTGTTTTCATAACATCTCGAATAAACATAACAAAAACATTTTTTATCCAGAGTGCTTCAAACATGATTTAGAGCTTGTTTATGGAAAAGTGCTTATTTCTGCATTTCAATGTTGCAACTTGCTGAAAACTATCCACGGTGTTCATTTAATCTCAACTAGACACAGCACAGCAAAAATTGAACATCCAGAGTGCATCAAACATGATTTAGAGCTTGTTTATGGAAAAGTGCTTATTTCTGCATTTCAATGTTGTAACTTGCTGAAAACAGTCTACAGTGTTTTCATAACATCTCGAATAAACATAACAAAAACATTTTTTATCCAGAGTGCTTCAAACATGATTTAGAGCTTGTTTATGGAAAAGTGCTTATTTCTGCATTTCAATGTTGTAACTTGCTGAAAACTGTCCACGGCGTTCATTTCATCTGAACTAGACACAGCACAGCAAAAATTGAACATCCAGAGTGCATCAAACATGATTTAGAGCTTGTTTATGGAAAAGTGCTTATTTCTGCATTTCAATGTTGCAACTTGCTGAAAACTATCCACGGTGTTCATTTAATCTCAACTAGACACAGCACAGCAAAAATTGAACATCCAGAGTGCATCAAACATGATTTAGAGCTTGTTTATGGAAAAGTGCTTATTTCTGCATTTCAATGTTGTAACTTGCTGAAAACAGTCTACAGTGTTTTCATAACATCTCGAATAAACATAACAAAAACATTTTTTTATCCAGAGTGCTTCAAACATGATTTAGAGCTTGTTTATGGAAAAGTGCTTATTTCTGCATTTCAATGTTGTAACTTGCTGAAAACTGTCCACGGCGTTCATTTCATCTGAACTAGACACAGCACAGCAAAAATTGAACATCCAGAGTGCATCAAACATGATTTAGAGCTTGTTTATGGAAAAGTGCTTATTTCTGCATTTCAATGTTGCAACTTGCTGAAAACTATCCACGGTGTTCATTTAATCTCAACTAGACACAGCACAGCAAAAATTGAACATCCAGAGTGCATCAAACATGATTTAGAGCTTGTTTATGGAAAAGTGCTTATTTCTGCATTTCAATGTTGTAACTTGCTGAAAACAGTCTACAGTGTTTTCATAACATCTCGAATAAACATAACAAAAACATTTTTTATCCAGAGTGCTTCAAACATGATTTAGAGCTTGTTTATGGAAAAGTGCTTATTTCTGCATTTCAATGTTGTAACTTGCTGAAAACTGTCCACGGCGTTCATTTCATCTGAACTAGACACAGCACAGCAAAAATTGAACATCCAGAGTGCATCAAACATGATTTAGAGCTTGTTTATGGAAAAGTGCTTATTTCTGCATTTCAATGTTGCAACTTGCTGAAAACTATCCACGGTGTTCATTTAATCTCAACTAGACACAGCACAGCAAAAATTGAACATCCAGAGTGCATCAAACATGATTTAGAGCTTGTTTATGGAAAAGTGCTTATTTCTGCATTTCAATGTTGTAACTTGCTGAAAACAGTCTACAGTGTTTTCATAACATCTCGAATAAACATAACAAAAACATTTTTTATCCAGAGTGCTTCAAACATGATTTAGAGCTTGTTTATGGAAAAGTGCTTATTTCTGCATTTCAATGTTGTAACTTGCTGAAAACTGTCCACGGCGTTCATTTCATCTGAACTAGACACAGCACAGCAAAAATTGAACATCCAGAGTGCATCAAACATGATTTAGAGCTTGTTTATGGAAAAGTGCTTATTTCTGCATTTCAATGTTGTAACTTGCTGAAAACTAGTCCACGGTGTTCATTTAATCTCGAACTAGACACAGCACAGCAAAAATTTGAACATCCAGAGTGCATCAAACATGATTTAGAGCTTGTTTATGGAAAAGTGCTTATTTCTGCATTTCAATGTTGCAACTTGCTGAAAACTATCCACGGTGTTCATTTAATCTCAACTAGACACAGCACAGCAAAAATTGAACATCCAGAGTGCATCAAACATGATTTAGAGCTTGTTTATGGAAAAGTGCTTATTTCTGCATTTCAATGTTGTAACTTGCTGAAAACAGTCTACAGTGTTTTCATAACATCTCGAATAAACATAACAAAAACATTTTTTATCCAGAGTGCTTCAAACATGATTTAGAGCTTGTTTATGGAAAAGTGCTTATTTCTGCATTTCAATGTTGTAACTTGCTGAAAACTGTCCACGGCGTTCATTTCATCTGAACTAGACACAGCACAGCAAAAATTGAACATCCAGAGTGCATCAAACATGATTTAGAGCTTGTTTATGGAAAAGTGCTTATTTCTGCATTTCAATGTTGCAACTTGCTGAAAACTATCCACGGTGTTCATTTAATCTCAACTAGACACAGCACAGCAAAAATTGAACATCCAGAGTGCATCAAACATGATTTAGAGCTTGTTTATGGAAAAGTGCTTATTTCTGCATTTCAATGTTGTAACTTGCTGAAAACAGTCTACAGTGTTTTCATAACATCTCGAATAAACATAACAAAAACATTTTTTATCCAGAGTGCTTCAAACATGATTTAGAGCTTGTTTATGGAAAAGTGCTTATTTCTGCATTTCAATGTTGTAACTTGCTGAAAACTGTCCACGGCGTTCATTTCATCTGAACTAGACACAGCACAGCAAAAATTGAACATCCAGAGTGCATCAAACATGATTTAGAGCTTGTTTATGGAAAAGTGCTTATTTCTGCATTTCAATGTTGCAACTTGCTGAAAACTATCCACGGTGTTCATTTAATCTCAACTAGACACAGCACAGCAAAAATTGAACATCCAGAGTGCATCAAACATGATTTAGAGCTTGTTTATGGAAAAGTGCTTATTTCTGCATTTCAATGTTGTAACTTGCTGAAAACAATCTACAGTGTTTTCATAACATCTCGAATAAACATAACAAAAACATTTTTTATCCAGAGTGCTTCAAACATGATTTAGAGCTTGTTTATGGAAAAGTGCTTATTTCTGCATTTCAATGTTGCAACTTGCTGAAAACTGTCCACGGCGTTCATTTAATCTGAACTAGACACAGCACAGCAAAAATTGAACATCCAGAGTGCATCAAACATGATTTAGAGCTTGTTTATGGAAAAGTGCTTATTTCTGCATTTCAATGTTGTAACTTGCTGAAAACAGTCTACAGTGTTTTCATAACATCTCGAATAAACATAACAAAAACATTTTTTTATCCAGAGTGCTTCAAACATGATTTAGAGCTTGTTTATGGAAAAGTGCTTATTTCTGCATTTCAATGTTGTAACTTGCTGAAAACTGTCCACGGCGTTCATTTCATCTGAACTAGACACAGCACAGCAAAAATTGAACATCCAGAGTGCATCAAACATGATTTAGAGCTTGTTTATGGAAAAGTGCTTATTTCTGCATTTCAATGTTGCAACTTGCTGAAAACTATCCACGGTGTTCATTTAATCTCAACTAGACACAGCACAGCAAAAATTGAACATCCAGAGTGCATCAAACATGATTTAGAGCTTGTTTATGGAAAAGTGCTTATTTCTGCATTTCAATGTTGTAACTTGCTGAAAACAGTCTACAGTGTTTTCATAACATCTCGAATAAACATAACAAAAACATTTTTTTATCCAGAGTGCTTCAAACATGATTTAGAGCTTGTTTATGGAAAAGTGCTTATTTCTGCATTTCAATGTTGTAACTTGCTGAAAACTGTCCACGGCGTTCATTTCATCTGAACTAGACACAGCACAGCAAAAATTGAACATCCAGAGTGCATCAAACATGATTTAGAGCTTGTTTATGGAAAAGTGCTTATTTCTGCATTTCAATGTTGCAACTTGCTGAAAACTATCCACGGTGTTCATTTAATCTCAACTAGACACAGCACAGCAAAAATTGAACATCCAGAGTGCATCAAACATGATTTAGAGCTTGTTTATGGAAAAGTGCTTATTTCTGCATTTCAATGTTGTAACTTGCTGAAAACAGTCTACAGTGTTTTCATAACATCTCGAATAAACATAACAAAAACATTTTTTTATCCAGAGTGCTTCAAACATGATTTAGAGCTTGTTTATGGAAAAGTGCTTATTTCTGCATTTCAATGTTGTAACTTGCTGAAAACTGTCCACGGCGTTCATTTCATCTGAACTAGACACAGCACAGCAAAAATTGAACATCCAGAGTGCATCAAACATGATTTAGAGCTTGTTTATGGAAAAGTGCTTATTTCTGCATTTCAATGTTGCAACTTGCTGAAAACTATCCACGGTGTTCATTTAATCTCAACTAGACACAGCACAGCAAAAATTGAACATCCAGAGTGCATCAAACATGATTTAGAGCTTGTTTATGGAAAAGTGCTTATTTCTGCATTTCAATGTTGCAACTTGCTGAAAACTATCCACGGTGTTCATTTAATCTCAACTAGACACAGCACAGCAAAAATTGAACATCCAGAGTGCATCAAACATGATTTAGAGCTTGTTTATGGAAAAGTGCTTATTTCTGCATTTCAATGTTGTAACTTGCTGAAAACAGTCTACAGTGTTTTCATAACATCTCGAATAAACATAACAAAAACATTTTTTTATCCAGAGTGCTTCAAACATGATTTAGAGCTTGTTTATGGAAAAGTGCTTATTTCTGCATTTCAATGTTGTAACTTGCTGAAAACTGTCCACGGCGTTCATTTCATCTGAACTAGACACAGCACAGCAAAAATTGAACATCCAGAGTGCATCAAACATGATTTAGAGCTTGTTTATGGAAAAGTGCTTATTTCTGCATTTCAATGTTGCAACTTGCTGAAAACTATCCACGGTGTTCATTTAATCTCAACTAGACACAGCACAGCAAAAATTGAACATCCAGAGTGCATCAAACATGATTTAGAGCTTGTTTATGGAAAAGTGCTTATTTCTGCATTTCAATGTTGTAACTTGCTGAAAACAGTCTACAGTGTTTTCATAACATCTCGAATAAACATAACAAAAACATTTTTTATCCAGAGTGCTTCAAACATGATTTAGAGCTTGTTTATGGAAAAGTGCTTATTTCTGCATTTCAATGTTGTAACTTGCTGAAAACTGTCCACGGCGTTCATTTCATCTGAACTAGACACAGCACAGCAAAAATTGAACATCCAGAGTGCATCAAACATGATTTAGAGCTTGTTTATGGAAAAGTGCTTATTTCTGCATTTCAATGTTGCAACTTGCTGAAAACTATCCACGGTGTTCATTTAATCTCAACTAGACACAGCACAGCAAAAATTGAACATCCAGAGTGCATCAAACATGATTT
Organism: Oncorhynchus kisutch; assembly: GCF_002021735.2. Taxonomy (NCBI): domain Eukaryota; kingdom Metazoa; phylum Chordata; class Actinopteri; order Salmoniformes; family Salmonidae; genus Oncorhynchus; species Oncorhynchus kisutch. Next base: position 13,844 of record NW_022262096.1, on the reverse strand, counting down.
AGAGCTTGTTTATGGAAAAGTGCTTATTTCTGCATTTCAATGTTGTAACTTGCTGAAAACAGTCTACAGTGTTTTCATAACATCTCGAATAAACATAACAAAAACATTTTTTTATCCAGAGTGCTTCAAACATGATTTAGAGCTTGTTTATGGAAAAGTGCTTATTTCTGCATTTCAATGTTGTAACTTGCTGAAAACTGTCCACGGCGTTCATTTCATCTGAACTAGACACAGCACAGCAAAAATTGAACATCCAGAGTGCATCAAACATGATTTAGAGCTTGTTTATGGAAAAGTGCTTATTTCTGCATTTCAATGTTGCAACTTGCTGAAAACTATCCACGGTGTTCATTTAATCTCAACTAGACACAGCACAGCAAAAATTGAACATCCAGAGTGCATCAAACATGATTTAGAGCTTGTTTATGGAAAAGTGCTTATTTCTGCATTTCAATGTTGTAACTTGCTGAAAACAGTCTACAGTGTTTTCATAACATCTCGAATAAACATAACAAAAACATTTTTTTATCCAGAGTGCTTCAAACATGATTTAGAGCTTGTTTATGGAAAAGTGCTTATTTCTGCATTTCAATGTTGTAACTTGCTGAAAACTGTCCACGGCGTTCATTTCATCTGAACTAGACACAGCACAGCAAAAATTGAACATCCAGAGTGCATCAAACATGATTTAGAGCTTGTTTATGGAAAAGTGCTTATTTCTGCATTTCAATGTTGCAACTTGCTGAAAACTATCCACGGTGTTCATTTAATCTCAACTAGACACAGCACAGCAAAAATTGAACATCCAGAGTGCATCAAACATGATTTAGAGCTTGTTTATGGAAAAGTGCTTATTTCTGCATTTCAATGTTGTAACTTGCTGAAAACAGTCTACAGTGTTTTCATAACATCTCGAATAAACATAACAAAAACATTTTTTTATCCAGAGTGCTTCAAACATGATTTAGAGCTTGTTTATGGAAAAGTGCTTATTTCTGCATTTCAATGTTGTAACTTGCTGAAAACTGTCCACGGCGTTCATTTCATCTGAACTAGACACAGCACAGCAAAAATTGAACATCCAGAGTGCATCAAACATGATTTAGAGCTTGTTTATGGAAAAGTGCTTATTTCTGCATTTCAATGTTGCAACTTGCTGAAAACTATCCACGGTGTTCATTTAATCTCAACTAGACACAGCACAGCAAAAATTGAACATCCAGAGTGCATCAAACATGATTTAGAGCTTGTTTATGGAAAAGTGCTTATTTCTGCATTTCAATGTTGTAACTTGCTGAAAACAGTCTACAGTGTTTTCATAACATCTCGAATAAACATAACAAAAACATTTTTTTATCCAGAGTGCTTCAAACATGATTTAGAGCTTGTTTATGGAAAAGTGCTTATTTCTGCATTTCAATGTTGTAACTTGCTGAAAACTGTCCACGGCGTTCATTTCATCTGAACTAGACACAGCACAGCAAAAATTGAACATCCAGAGTGCATCAAACATGATTTAGAGCTTGTTTATGGAAAAGTGCTTATTTCTGCATTTCAATGTTGCAACTTGCTGAAAACTATCCACGGTGTTCATTTAATCTCAACTAGACACAGCACAGCAAAAATTGAACATCCAGAGTGCATCAAACATGATTTAGAGCTTGTTTATGGAAAAGTGCTTATTTCTGCATTTCAATGTTGTAACTTGCTGAAAACAATCTACAGTGTTTTCATAACATCTCGAATAAACATAACAAAAACATTTTTTATCCAGAGTGCTTCAAACATGATTTAGAGCTTGTTTATGGAAAAGTGCTTATTTCTGCATTTCAATGTTGCAACTTGCTGAAAACTATCCACGGTGTTCATTTAATCTCAACTAGACACAGCACAGCAAAAATTGAACATCCAGAGTGCATCAAACATGATTTAGAGCTTGTTTATGGAAAAGTGCTTATTTCTGCATTTCAATGTTGTAACTTGCTGAAAACAGTCTACAGTGTTTTCATAACATCTCGAATAAACATAACAAAAACATTTTTTTATCCAGAGTGCTTCAAACATGATTTAGAGCTTGTTTATGGAAAAGTGCTTATTTCTGCATTTCAATGTTGTAACTTGCTGAAAACTGTCCACGGCGTTCATTTCATCTGAACTAGACACAGCACAGCAAAAATTGAACATCCAGAGTGCATCAAACATGATTTAGAGCTTGTTTATGGAAAAGTGCTTATTTCTGCATTTCAATGTTGCAACTTGCTGAAAACTATCCACGGTGTTCATTTAATCTCAACTAGACACAGCACAGCAAAAATTGAACATCCAGAGTGCATCAAACATGATTTAGAGCTTGTTTATGGAAAAGTGCTTATTTCTGCATTTCAATGTTGTAACTTGCTGAAAACAGTCTACAGTGTTTTCATAACATCTCGAATAAACATAACAAAAACATTTTTTTATCCAGAGTGCTTCAAACATGATTTAGAGCTTGTTTATGGAAAAGTGCTTATTTCTGCATTTCAATGTTGTAACTTGCTGAAAACTGTCCACGGCGTTCATTTCATCTGAACTAGACACAGCACAGCAAAAATTGAACATCCAGAGTGCATCAAACATGATTTAGAGCTTGTTTATGGAAAAGTGCTTATTTCTGCATTTCAATGTTGCAACTTGCTGAAAACTATCCACGGTGTTCATTTAATCTCAACTAGACACAGCACAGCAAAAATTGAACATCCAGAGTGCATCAAACATGATTTAGAGCTTGTTTATGGAAAAGTGCTTATTTCTGCATTTCAATGTTGTAACTTGCTGAAAACAGTCTACAGTGTTTTCATAACATCTCGAATAAACATAACAAAAACATTTTTTTATCCAGAGTGCTTCAAACATGATTTAGAGCTTGTTTATGGAAAAGTGCTTATTTCTGCATTTCAATGTTGTAACTTGCTGAAAACTGTCCACGGCGTTCATTTCATCTGAACTAGACACAGCACAGCAAAAATTGAACATCCAGAGTGCATCAAACATGATTTAGAGCTTGTTTATGGAAAAGTGCTTATTTCTGCATTTCAATGTTGCAACTTGCTGAAAACTATCCACGGTGTTCATTTAATCTCAACTAGACACAGCACAGCAAAAATTGAACATCCAGAGTGCATCAAACATGATTTAGAGCTTGTTTATGGAAAAGTGCTTATTTCTGCATTTCAATGTTGTAACTTGCTGAAAACAATCTACAGTGTTTTCATAACATCTCGAATAAACATAACAAAAACATTTTTTATCCAGAGTGCTTCAAACATGATTTAGAGCTTGTTTATGGAAAAGTGCTTATTTCTGCATTTCAATGTTGCAACTTGCTGAAAACTATCCACGGTGTTCATTTAATCTCAACTAGACACAGCACAGCAAAAATTGAACATCCAGAGTGCATCAAACATGATTTAGAGCTTGTTTATGGAAAAGTGCTTATTTCTGCATTTCAATGTTGTAACTTGCTGAAAACAGTCTACAGTGTTTTCATAACATCTCGAATAAACATAACAAAAACATTTTTTTATCCAGAGTGCTTCAAACATGATTTAGAGCTTGTTTATGGAAAAGTGCTTATTTCTGCATTTCAATGTTGTAACTTGCTGAAAACTGTCCACGGCGTTCATTTCATCTGAACTAGACACAGCACAGCAAAAATTGAACATCCAGAGTGCATCAAACATGATTTAGAGCTTGTTTATGGAAAAGTGCTTATTTCTGCATTTCAATGTTGCAACTTGCTGAAAACTATCCACGGTGTTCATTTAATCTCAACTAGACACAGCACAGCAAAAATTGAACATCCAGAGTGCATCAAACATGATTTAGAGCTTGTTTATGGAAAAGTGCTTATTTCTGCATTTCAATGTTGCAACTTGCTGAAAACTATCCACGGTGTTCATTTAATCTCAACTAGACACAGCACAGCAAAAATTGAACATCCAGAGTGCATCAAACATGATTTAGAGCTTGTTTATGGAAAAGTGCTTATTTCTGCATTTCAATGTTGTAACTTGCTGAAAACAGTCTACAGTGTTTTCATAACATCTCGAATAAACATAACAAAAACATTTTTTTATCCAGAGTGCTTCAAACATGATTTAGAGCTTGTTTATGGAAAAGTGCTTATTTCTGCATTTCAATGTTGTAACTTGCTGAAAACTGTCCACGGCGTTCATTTCATCTGAACTAGACACAGCACAGCAAAAATTGAACATCCAGAGTGCATCAAACATGATTTAGAGCTTGTTTATGGAAAAGTGCTTATTTCTGCATTTCAATGTTGCAACTTGCTGAAAACTATCCACGGTGTTCATTTAATCTCAACTAGACACAGCACAGCAAAAATTGAACATCCAGAGTGCATCAAACATGATTTAGAGCTTGTTTATGGAAAAGTGCTTATTTCTGCATTTCAATGTTGTAACTTGCTGAAAACAGTCTACAGTGTTTTCATAACATCTCGAATAAACATAACAAAAACATTTTTTTATCCAGAGTGCTTCAAACATGATTTAGAGCTTGTTTATGGAAAAGTGCTTATTTCTGCATTTCAATGTTGTAACTTGCTGAAAACTGTCCACGGCGTTCATTTCATCTGAACTAGACACAGCACAGCAAAAATTGAACATCCAGAGTGCATCAAACATGATTTAGAGCTTGTTTATGGAAAAGTGCTTATTTCTGCATTTCAATGTTGCAACTTGCTGAAAACTATCCACGGTGTTCATTTAATCTCAACTAGACACAGCACAGCAAAAATTGAACATCCAGAGTGCATCAAACATGATTTAGAGCTTGTTTATGGAAAAGTGCTTATTTCTGCATTTCAATGTTGTAACTTGCTGAAAACAGTCTACAGTGTTTTCATAACATCTCGAATAAACATAACAAAAACATTTTTTTATCCAGAGTGCTTCAAACATGATTTAGAGCTTGTTTATGGAAAAGTGCTTATTTCTGCATTTCAATGTTGTAACTTGCTGAAAACTGTCCACAGTGTTTCATTACATCTGAACTAGACACAGCACAGCAAAAATTTTAACATCCAGAGTGCATCAAACATGATTTAGAGCTTGTTTATGGAAAAGTGCTTATTTCTGCATTTCAATGTTGCAACTTGCTGAAAACTAGTCCACGGCGTTCATTTCATCTGAACTAGACACAGCACAGCAAAAATTGAACATCCAGAGTGCATCAAACATGATTTAGAGCTTGTTTATGGAAAAGTGCTTATTTCTGCATTTCAATGTTGCAACTTGCTGAAAACTATCCACGGTGTTCATTTAATCTCAACTAGACACAGCACAGCAAAAATTGAACATCCAGAGTGCATCAAACATGATTTAGAGCTTGTTTATGGAAAAGTGCTTATTTCTGCATTTCAATGTTGTAACTTGCTGAAAACAGTCTACAGTGTTTTCATAACATCTCGAATAAACATAACAAAAACATTTTTTTATCCAGAGTGCTTCAAACATGATTTAGAGCTTGTTTATGGAAAAGTGCTTATTTCTGCATTTCAATGTTGTAACTTGCTGAAAACTGTCCACGGCGTTCATTTCATCTGAACTAGACACAGCACAGCAAAAATTGAACATCCAGAGTGCATCAAACATGATTTAGAGCTTGTTTATGGAAAAGTGCTTATTTCTGCATTTCAATGTTGCAACTTGCTGAAAACTATCCACGGTGTTCATTTAATCTCAACTAGACACAGCACAGCAAAAATTGAACATCCAGAGTGCATCAAACATGATTTAGAGCTTGTTTATGGAAAAGTGCTTATTTCTGCATTTCAATGTTGTAACTTGCTGAAAACAGTCTACAGTGTTTTCATAACATCTCGAATAAACATAACAAAAACATTTTTTTATCCAGAGTGCTTCAAACATGATTTAGAGCTTGTTTATGGAAAAGTGCTTATTTCTGCATTTCAATGTTGTAACTTGCTGAAAACTGTCCACGGCGTTCATTTCATCTGAACTAGACACAGCACAGCAAAAATTGAACATCCAGAGTGCATCAAACATGATTTAGAGCTTGTTTATGGAAAAGTGCTTATTTCTGCATTTCAATGTTGCAACTTGCTGAAAACTATCCACGGTGTTCATTTAATCTGAACTAGACACAGCACAGCAAAAATTGAACATCCAGAGTGCATCAAACATGATTTAGAGCTTGTTTATGGAAAAGTGCTTATTTCTGCATTTCAATGTTGTAACTTGCTGAAAACAGTCTACAGTGTTTTCATAACATCTCGAATAAACATAACAAAAACATTTTTTTATCCAGAGTGCTTCAAACATGATTTAGAGCTTGTTTATGGAAAAGTGCTTATTTCTGCATTTCAATGTTGTAACTTGCTGAAAACTGTCCACGGCGTTCATTTCATCTGAACTAGACACAGCACAGCAAAAATTGAACATCCAGAGTGCATCAAACATGATTTAGAGCTTGTTTATGGAAAAGTGCTTATTTCTGCATTTCAATGTTGCAACTTGCTGAAAACTATCCACGGTGTTCATTTAATCTCAACTAGACACAGCACAGCAAAAATTGAACATCCAGAGTGCATCAAACATGATTTAGAGCTTGTTTATGGAAAAGTGCTTATTTCTGCATTTCAATGTTGTAACTTGCTGAAAACAGTCTACAGTGTTTTCATAACATCTCGAATAAACATAACAAAAACATTTTTTTATCCAGAGTGCTTCAAACATGATTTAGAGCTTGTTTATGGAAAAGTGCTTATTTCTGCATTTCAATGTTGTAACTTGCTGAAAACTGTCCACGGCGTTCATTTCATCTGAACTAGACACAGCACAGCAAAAATTGAACATCCAGAGTGCATCAAACATGATTTAGAGCTTGTTTATGGAAAAGTGCTTATTTCTGCATTTCAATGTTGCAACTTGCTGAAAACTATCCACGGTGTTCATTTTATCTGAACTAGACACAGCACAGCAAAAATTGAACATCCAGAGTGCATCAAACATGATTTAGAGCTTGTTTATGGAAAAGTGCTTAATTCTGCATTTCAATGTTGTAACTTGCTGAAAACAGTCTACAGTGTTTTCATAACATCTCGAATAAACATAACAAAAACATTTTTTTATCCAGAGTGCTTCAAACATGATTTAGAGCTTGTTTATGGAAAAGTGCTTATTTCTGCATTTCAATGTTGTAACTTGCTGAAAACTGTCCACGGCGTTCATTTCATCTGAACTAGACACAGCACAGCAAAAATTGAACATCCAGAGTGCATCAAACATGATTTAGAGCTTGTTTATGGAAAAGTGCTTATTTCTGCATTTCAATGTTGCAACTTGCTGAAAACTATCCACGGTGTTCATTTAATCTCAACTAGACACAGCACAGCAAAAATTGAACATCCAGAGTGCATCAAACATGATTTAGAGCTTGTTTATGGAAAAGTGCTTATTTCTGCATTTCAATGTTGTAACTTGCTGAAAACAATCTACAGTGTTTTCATAACATCTCGAATAAACATAACAAAAACATTTTTTATCCAGAGTGCTTCAAACATGATTTAGAGCTTGTTTATGGAAAAGTGCTTATTTCTGCATTTCAATGTTGCAACTTGCTGAAAACTATCCACGGTGTTCATTTAATCTCAACTAGACACAGCACAGCAAAAATTGAACATCCAGAGTGCATCAAACATGATTTAGAGCTTGTTTATGGAAAAGTGCTTATTTCTGCATTTCAATGTTGTAACTTGCTGAAAACAGTCTACAGTGTTTTCATAACATCTCGAATAAACATAACAAAAACATTTTTTATCCAGAGTGCTTCAAACATGATTTAGAGCTTGTTTATGGAAAAGTGCTTATTTCTGCATTTCAATGTTGTAACTTGCTGAAAACTGTCCACGGCGTTCATTTCATCTGAACTAGACACAGCACAGCAAAAATTGAACATCCAGAGTGCATCAAACATGATTTAGAGCTTGTTTATGGAAAAGTGCTTATTTCTGCATTTCAATGTTGCAACTTGCTGAAAACTATCCACGGTGTTCATTTAATCTCAACTAGACACAGCACAGCAAAAATTGAACATCCAGAGTGCATCAAACATGATTTAGAGCTTGTTTATGGAAAAGTGCTTATTTCTGCATTTCAATGTTGCAACTTGCTGAAAACTATCCACGGTGTTCATTTAATCTCAACTAGACACAGCACAGCAAAAATTGAACATCCAGAGTGCATCAAACATGATTTAGAGCTTGTTTATGGAAAAGTGCTTATTTCTGCATTTCAATGTTGTAACTTGCTGAAAACAGTCTACAGTGTTTTCATAACATCTCGAATAAACATAACAAAAACATTTTTTTATCCAGAGTGCTTCAAACATGATTTAGAGCTTGTTTATGGAAAAGTGCTTATTTCTGCATTTCAATGTTGTAACTTGCTGAAAACTGTCCACGGCGTTCATTTCATCTGAACTAGACACAGCACAGCAAAAATTGAACATCCAGAGTGCATCAAACATGATTTAGAGCTTGTTTATGGAAAAGTGCTTATTTCTGCATTTCAATGTTGCAACTTGCTGAAAACTATCCACGGTGTTCATTTAATCTCAACTAGACACAGCACAGCAAAAATTGAACATCCAGAGTGCATCAAACATGATTTAGAGCTTGTTTATGGAAAAGTGCTTATTTCTGCATTTCAATGTTGTAACTTGCTGAAAACAGTCTACAGTGTTTTCATAACATCTCGAATAAACATAACAAAAACATTTTTTATCCAGAGTGCTTCAAACATGATTTAGAGCTTGTTTATGGAAAAGTGCTTATTTCTGCATTTCAATGTTGTAACTTGCTGAAAACAGTCTACAGTGTTTTCATAACATCTCGAATAAACATAACAAAAACATTTTTTTATCCAGAGTGCATTCAAACATGATTTAGAGCTTGTTTATGGAAAAGTGCTTATTTCTGCATTTCAATGTTGTAACTTGCTGAAAACTGTCCACGGCGTTCATTTCATCTGAACTAGACACAGCACAGCAAAATTGAACATCCAGAGTGCATCAAACATGATTTAGAGCTTGTTTATGGAAAAGTGCTTATTTCTGCATTTCAATGTTGCAACTTGCTGAAAACTATCCACGGTGTTCATTTAATCTCAACCTAGACACAGCACAGCAAAAATTGAACATCCAGAGTGCATCAAACATGATTTAGAGCTTGTTTATGGAAAAGTGCTTATTTCTGCATTTCAATGTTGTAACTTGCTGAAAACAGTCTACAGTGTTTTCATAACATCTCGAATAAACATAACAAAAACATTTTTTTATCCAGAGTGCTTCAAACATGATTTAGAGCTTGTTTATGGAAAAGTGCTTATTTCTGCATTTCAATGTTGTAACTTGCTGAAAACTGTCCACGGCGTTCATTTCATCTGAACTAGACACAGCACAGCAAAAATTGAACATCCAGAGTGCATCAAACATGATTTAGAGCTTGTTTATGGAAAAGTGCTTATTTCTGCATTTCAATGTTGCAACTTGCTGAAAACTATCCACGGTGTTCATTTAATCTCAACTAGACACAGCACAGCAAAAATTGAACATCCAGAGTGCATCAAACATGATTTAGAGCTTGTTTATGGAAAAGTGCTTATTTCTGCATTTCAATGTTGTAACTTGCTGAAAACAGTCTACAGTGTTTTCATAACATCTCGAATAAACATAACAAAAACATTTTTTATCCAGAGTGCTTCAAACATGATTTAGAGCTTGTTTATGGAAAAGTGCTTATTTCTGCATTTCAATGTTGTAACTTGCTGAAAACTGTCCACGGCGTTCATTTCATCTGAACTAGACACAGCACAGCAAAAATTGAACATCCAGAGTGCATCAAACATGATTTAGAGCTTGTTTATGGAAAAGTGCTTATTTCTGCATTTCAATGTTGCAACTTGCTGAAAACTATCCACGGTGTTCATTTAATCTCAACTAGACACAGCACAGCAAAAATTGAACATCCAGAGTGCATCAAACATGATTTAGAGCTTGTTTATGGAAAAGTGCTTATTTCTGCATTTCAATGTTGTAACTTGCTGAAAACAGTCTACAGTGTTTTCATAACATCTCGAATAAACATAACAAAAACATTTTTTTATCCAGAGTGCTTCAAACATGATTTAGAGCTTGTTTATGGAAAAGTGCTTATTTCTGCATTTCAATGTTGTAACTTGCTGAAAACTGTCCACGGCGTTCATTTCATCTGAACTAGACACAGCACAGCAAAAATTGAACATCCAGAGTGCATCAAACATGATTTAGAGCTTGTTTATGGAAAAGTGCTTATTTCTGCATTTCAATGTTGCAACTTGCTGAAAACTATCCACGGTGTTCATTTAATCTCAACTAGACACAGCACAGCAAAAATTGAACATCCAGAGTGCATCAAACATGATTTAGAGCTTGTTTATGGAAAAGTGCTTATTTCTGCATTTCAATGTTGTAACTTGCTGAAAACAGTCTACAGTGTTTTCATAACATCTCGAATAAACATAACAAAAACATTTTTTTATCCAGAGTGCTTCAAACATGATTTAGAGCTTGTTTATGGAAAAGTGCTTATTTCTGCATTTCAATGTTGTAACTTGCTGAAAACTGTCCACGGCGTTCATTTCATCTGAACTAGACACAGCACAGCAAAAATTGAACATCCAGAGTGCATCAAACATGATTTAGAGCTTGTTTATGGAAAAGTGCTTATTTCTGCATTTCAATGTTGCAACTTGCTGAAAACTATCCACGGTGTTCATTTAATCTCAACTAGACACAGCACAGCAAAAATTGAACATCCAGAGTGCATCAAACATGATTTAGAGCTTGTTTATGGAAAAGTGCTTATTCTGCATTTCAATGTTGTAACTTGCTGAAAACAGTCTACAGTGTTTTCATAACATCTCGAATAAACATAACAAAAACATTTTTTATCCAGAGTGCTTCAAACATGATTTAGAGCTTGTTTATGGAAAAGTGCTTATTTCTGCATTTCAATGTTGTAACTTGCTGAAAACTGTCCACGGCGTTCATTTCATCTGAACTAGACACAGCACAGCAAAAATTGAACATCCAGAGTGCATCAAACATGATTTAGAGCTTGTTTATGGAAAAGTGCTTATTTCTGCATTTCAATGTTGTAACTTGCTGAAAACATCTACAGTGTTTCATTAACATCTCGAACTAGACACAGCACACAAAAATTTTTATCCAGAGTGCATCAAACATGATTTAGAGCTTGTTTATGGAAAAGTGCTTATTTCTGCATTTCAATGTTGCAACTTGCTGAAAACTATCCACGGTGTTCATTTAATCTCAACTAGACACAGCACAGCAAAAATTGAACATCCAGAGTGCATCAAACATGATTTAGAGCTTGTTTATGGAAAAGTGCTTATTTCTGCATTTCAATGTTGTAACTTGCTGAAAACAGTCTACAGTGTTTTCATAACATCTCGAATAAACATAACAAAAACATTTTTTATCCAGAGTGCTTCAAACATGATTTAGAGCTTGTTTATGGAAAAGTGCTTATTTCTGCATTTCAATGTTGTAACTTGCTGAAAACTGTCCACGGCGTTCATTTCATCTGAACTAGACACAGCACAGCAAAAATTGAACATCCAGAGTGCATCAAACATGATTTAGAGCTTGTTTATGGAAAAGTGCTTATTTCTGCATTTCAATGTTGCAACTTGCTGAAAACTATCCACGGTGTTCATTTAATCTCAACTAGACACAGCACAGCAAAAATTGAACATCCAGAGTGCATCAAACATGATTTAGAGCTTGTTTATGGAAAAGTGCTTATTTCTGCATTTCAATGTTGTAACTTGCTGAAAACAGTCTACAGTGTTTTCATAACATCTCGAATAAACATAACAAAAACATTTTTTTATCCAGAGTGCTTCAAACATGATTTAGAGCTTGTTTATGGAAAAGTGCTTATTTCTGCATTTCAATGTTGTAACTTGCTGAAAACTGTCCACGGCGTTCATTTCATCTGAACTAGACACAGCACAGCAAAAATTGAACATCCAGAGTGCATCAAACATGATTTAGAGCTTGTTTATGGAAAAGTGCTTATTTCTGCATTTCAATGTTGTAACTTGCTGAAAACTAGTCCACGGCTGTTCATTTCATCTGAACTAGACACAGCACAGCAAAAATTGAACATCCAGAGTGCATCAAACATGATTTAGAGCTTGTTTATGGAAAAGTGCTTATTTCTGCATTTCAATGTTGCAACTTGCTGAAAACTATCCACGGTGTTCATTTAATCTCAACTAGACACAGCACAGCAAAAATTGAACATCCAGAGTGCATCAAACATGATTTAGAGCTTGTTTATGGAAAAGTGCTTATTTCTGCATTTCAATGTTGTAACTTGCTGAAAACAGTCTACAGTGTTTTCATAACATCTCGAATAAACATAACAAAAACATTTTTTTATCCAGAGTGCTTCAAACATGATTTAGAGCTTGTTTATGGAAAAGTGCTTATTTCTGCATTTCAATGTTGTAACTTGCTGAAAACTGTCCACGGCGTTCATTTCATCTGAACTAGACACAGCACAGCAAAAATTGAACATCCAGAGTGCATCAAACATGATTTAGAGCTTGTTTATGGAAAAGTGCTTATTTCTGCATTTCAATGTTGCAACTTGCTGAAAACTATCCACGGTGTTCATTTAATCTCAACTAGACACAGCACAGCAAAAATTGAACATCCAGAGTGCATCAAACATGATTTAGAGCTTGTTTATGGAAAAGTGCTTATTTCTGCATTTCAATGTTGTAACTTGCTGAAAACAGTCTACAGTGTTTTCATAACATCTCGAATAAACATAACAAAAACATTTTTTTATCCAGAGTGCTTCAAACATGATTTAGAGCTTGTTTATGGAAAAGTGCTTATTTCTGCATTTCAATGTTGTAACTTGCTGAAAACTGTCCACGGCGTTCATTTCATCTGAACTAGACACAGCACAGCAAAAATTGAACATCCAGAGTGCATCAAACATGATTTAGAGCTTGTTTATGGAAAAGTGCTTATTTCTGCATTTCAATGTTGCAACTTGCTGAAAACTATCCACGGTGTTCATTTAATCTCAACTAGACACAGCACAGCAAAAATTGAACATCCAGAGTGCATCAAACATGATTTAGAGCTTGTTTATGGAAAAGTGCTTATTTCTGCATTTCAATGTTGTAACTTGCTGAAAACAGTCTACAGTGTTTTCATAACATCTCGAATAAACATAACAAAAACATTTTTTATCCAGAGTGCTTCAAACATGATTTAGAGCTTGTTTATGGAAAAGTGCTTTACTTCTGCATTTCAATGTTTGCAACTTGCTGAAAACTGTCCACGGCGTTCATTTATCTGAACTAGACACAGCACAGCAAACATTGAACATCCAGAGTGCATCAAACATGATTTAGAGCTTGTTTATGGACAAGTGCTTATTTCTGCATTTCAATGTTGCAACTTGCTGAAAACTATCCACGGTGTTCATTTAATCTCAACTAGACACAGCACAGCAAAATTGACAACATCCAGAGTGCATTCAAACATGATTTTAGAGCTTGTTTATGGAAAAGTGCTTATTTCTGCATTTCAATGTTGTAACTTGCTTGAAAACAGTCTACAGTGTTTTCATAACATCTCGAATAAACATACCAAAAACATTTTTTATCCAGAGTGCTTCAAACATGATTTAGAGCTTGTTTATGGAAAAGTGCTTATTTCTGCATTTCAATGTT
>NW_022262095.1:0-45839 GCF_002021735.2 Oncorhynchus kisutch | reverse complement strand
AAAAAATTTTTTTTTTTTTTTTTGAAAAAAGCTTTTTTTTTTATTTCAATGTTCAAACTTGCTGAAAACTGTCCACGGCGTTCATTTCATCTCAACCTAGACACAGCACAGCAAAATTGGATATCCAGAGTGCATCAAAACATGATTTAGAGCTTGTTTATGGAAAAGTGCTTATTTCTGCATTTCAATGTTGTAACTTGCTGAAAACAGTCTACAGTGTTTTCATAACATCTCGAATAAAACATAACAAAACATTTTTTATCCAGAGTGCTTCAAACATGATTTAGAGCTTGTTTATGGAAAAGTGCTTATTTCTGCATTTCAATGTTGCAACTTGCTGAAAACTGTCCACGGCGTTCATTTCATCTCAACCTAGACACAGCACAGCAAAAATTGGATATCCAGAGTGCATCAAACATGATTTAGAGCTTGTTTATGGAAAAGTGCTTATTTCTGCATTTCAATGTTGTAACTTGCTGAAAACAGTCTACAGTGTTTCATACATCTCGAATAAACATAACAAAAAAATTTTTTTATCCAGAGTGCTTCAAACATGATTTAGAGCTTGTTTATGGAAAAGTGCTTATTTCTGCATTTCAATGTTGCAACTTGCTGAAAAAATGTCCACGGTGTTCATTTCATCTCAACCTAGACACAGCACAGCAAAAATTGGATATCCAGAGTGCTTCAAACATGATTTAGAGCTTGTTTATGGAAAAGTGCTTATTTCTGCATTTCAATGTTGCAACTTGCTGAAAACTGTCCACGGCGTTCATTTCATCTCAAGCTAGACACAGCACAGCAAAAATTGGATATCCAGAGTGCATCAAACATGATTTAGAGCTTGTTTATGGAAAAGTGCTTATTTCTGCATTTCAATGTTGTAACTTGCTGAAAACAGTCTACAGTGTTTTCATAACATCTCGAATAAACATAACAAAAACATTTTTTATCCAGAGTGCTTCAAACATGATTTAGAGCTTGTTTATGGAAAAGTGCTTATTTCTGCATTTCAATGTTGCAACTTGCTGAAAACTGTCCACGGTGTTCATTTCATCTCAACCTAGACACAGCACAGCAAAAATTGGATATCCAGAGTGCATCAAACATGATTTAGAGCTTGTTTATGGAAAAGTGCTTATTTCTGCATTTCAATGTTGTAACTTGCTGAAAACAGTCTACAGTGTTTCATAACATCTCGAATAAACATAACAAAAACATTTTTTATCCAGAGTGCTTCAAACATGATTTAGAGCTTGTTTATGGAAAAGTGCTTATTTCTGCATTTCAATGTTGCAACTTGCTGAAAACTGTCTACGGTTTTCATTTCATCTCGAATAGAACAGCAACAAAAATTTTTATCCAGAGTGCTTCAAACATGATTTAGAGCTTGTTTATGGAAAAGTGCTTATTTCTGCATTTCAATGTTGCAACTTGCTGAAAACTGTCCACGGTGTTTCATTTCATCTCAACTAGACACAGCACAGCAAAAATTGGATATCCAGAGTGCATCAAACATGATTTAGAGCTTGTTTATGGAAAAGTGCTTATTTCTGCATTTCAATGTTGCAACTTGCTGAAAACAGTCCACAGTGTTTCATAACATCTCAATAAACATAACAAAAAATTTTTTATCCAGAGTGCTTCAAACATGATTTAGAGCTTGTTTATGGAAAAGTGCTTATTTCTGCATTTCAATGTTGCAACTTGCTGAAAACTGTCCACGGTGTTTCATTTCATCTCAATAGACACAGCACAGCAAAAATTGGATATCCAGAGTGCTTCAAACATGATTTAGAGCTTGTTTATGGAAAAGTGCTTATTTCTGCATTTCAATGTTGCAACTTGCTGAAAACTGTCCACGGCGTTCATTTCATCTCAAGCTAGACACAGCACAGCAAAAATTGGATATCCAGAGTGCATCAAACATGATTTAGAGCTTGTTTATGGAAAAGTGCTTATTTCTGCATTTCAATGTTGTAACTTGCTGAAAACAGTCTACAGTGTTTCATAACATCTCGAATAAACATAACAAAAACATTTTTTATCCAGAGTGCTTCAAACATGATTTAGAGCTTGTTTATGGAAAAGTGCTTATTTCTGCATTTCAATGTTGCAACTTGCTGAAAACTGTCCACGGTGTTCATTTCATCTCAACTAGACACAGCACAGCAAAAATTGGATATCCAGAGTGCATCAAACATGATTTAGAGCTTGTTTATGGAAAAGTGCTTATTTCTGCATTTCAATGTTGCAACTTGCTGAAAACTGTCCACGGTGTTCATTTCATCTCAAGCTAGACACAGCACAGCAAAAATTGGATATCCAGAGTGCATCAAACATGATTTAGAGCTTGTTTATGGAAAAGTGCTTATTTCTGCATTTCAATGTTGTAACTTGCTGAAAACAGTCTACAGTGTTTTCATAACATCTCGAATAAACATAACAAAAACATTTTTTATCCAGAGTGCTTCAAACATGATTTAGAGCTTGTTTATGGAAAAGTGCTTATTTCTGCATTTCAATGTTGCAACTTGCTGAAAACTGTCCACGGTGTTCATTTCATCTCAAGCTAGACACAGCACAGCAAAAATTGGATATCCAGAGTGCATCAAACATGATTTAGAGCTTGTTTATGGAAAAGTGCTTATTTCTGCATTTCAATGTTGTAACTTGCTGAAAACAGTCTACAGTGTTTTCATAACATCTCGAATAAACATAACAAAAAAATTTTTTATCCAGAGTGCTTCAAACATGATTTAGAGCTTGTTTATGGAAAAGTGCTTATTTCTGCATTTCAATGTTGCAACTTGCTGAAAACTGTCCACGGCGTTCATTTCATCTCAAGCTAGACACAGCACAGCAAAAATTGGATATCCAGAGTGCATCAAACATGATTTAGAGCTTGTTTATGGAAAAGTGCTTATTTCTGCATTTCAATGTTGTAACTTGCTGAAAACAGTCTACAGTGTTTTCATAACATCTCGAATACAACATAACAAAACATTTTTTATCCAGAGTGCTTCAAACATGATTTAGAGCTTGTTTATGGAAAAGTGCTTATTTCTGCATTTCAATGTTGCAACTTGCTGAAAACTGTCCACGGTGTTCATTTCATCTCAACTAGACACAGCACAGCAAAAATTGGATATCCAGAGTGCATCAAACATGATTTAGAGCTTGTTTATGGAAAAGTGCTTATTTCTGCATTTCAATGTTGTAACTTGCTGAAAACAGTCCACGGTGTTCATTCATCTCAACTAGACACAGCACAGCAAAAATTTTTTATCCAGAGTGCATCAAACATGATTTAGAGCTTGTTTATGGAAAAGTGCTTATTTCTGCATTTCAATGTTGCAACTTGCTGAAAACTGTCCACGGTGTTCATTTCATCTCAAGCTAGACACAGCACAGCAAAAAATTGGATATCCAGAGTGCATCAAACATGATTTAGAGCTTGTTTATGGAAAAGTGCTTATTTCTGCATTTCAATGTTGCAACTTGCTGAAAACAGTCCACAGTGTTTCATAACATCTCAATAAACACAACAAAAAATTTTTTATCCAGAGTGCATCAAACATGATTTAGAGCTTGTTTATGGAAAAGTGCTTATTTCTGCATTTCAATGTTGCAACTTGCTGAAAACAGTCTACGGTGTTCATAACATCTCAATAGAACATAACAAAAATTTTTTATCCAGAGTGCATCAAACATGATTTAGAGCTTGTTTATGGAAAAGTGCTTATTTCTGCATTTCAATGTTGCAACTTGCTGAAAACTGTCCACGGTGTTCATTTCATCTCAAGCTAGACACAGCACAGCAAAAATTGGATATCCAGAGTGCATCAAACATGATTTAGAGCTTGTTTATGGAAAAGTGCTTATTTCTGCATTTCAATGTTGTAACTTGCTGAAAACAGTCTACAGTGTTTTCATAACATCTCGAATAAACATAACAAAAACATTTTTTATCCAGAGTGCTTCAAACATGATTTAGAGCTTGTTTATGGAAAAGTGCTTATTTCTGCATTTCAATGTTGCAACTTGCTGAAAACTGTCCACGGTGTTCATTTCATCTCAACTAGACACAGCACAGCAAAAATTGGATATCCAGAGTGCATCAAACATGATTTAGAGCTTGTTTATGGAAAAGTGCTTATTTCTGCATTTCAATGTTGCAACTTGCTGAAAACTGTCCACGGTGTTCATTTCATCTCAACTAGACACAGCACAGCAAAAATTGGATATCCAGAGTGCATCAAAACATGATTTAGAGCTTGTTTATGGAAAAGTGCTTATTTCTGCATTTCAATGTTGTAACTTGCTGAAAACTGTCCACGGTGTTCATTTCATCTCAATAGAACACACAACAAAAATTGGATATCCAGAGTGCATCAAACATGATTTAGAGCTTGTTTATGGAAAAGTGCTTATTTCTGCATTTCAATGTTGTAACTTGCTGAAAACAGTCTACAGTGTTTTCATAACATCTCGAATAAACATAACAAAAACATTTTTTATCCAGAGTGCTTCAAACATGATTTAGAGCTTGTTTATGGAAAAGTGCTTATTTCTGCATTTCAATGTTGCAACTTGCTGAAAACTGTCCACGGTGTTCATTTCATCTCAAGCTAGACACAGCACAGCAAAAATTGGATATCCAGAGTGCATCAAACATGATTTAGAGCTTGTTTATGGAAAAGTGCTTATTTCTGCATTTCAATGTTGTAACTTGCTGAAAACAGTCTACAGTGTTTTCATAACATCTCGAATAAACATAACAAAAACATTTTTTATCCAGAGTGCTTCAAACATGATTTAGAGCTTGTTTATGGAAAAGTGCTTATTTCTGCATTTCAATGTTGCAACTTGCTGAAAACTGTCCACGGTGTTCATTTCATCTCAACTAGACACAGCACAGCAAAAATTGGATATCCAGAGTGCATCAAACATGATTTAGAGCTTGTTTATGGAAAAGTGCTTATTTCTGCATTTCAATGTTGCAACTTGCTGAAAACTGTCCACGGTGTTCATTTCATCTCAATAAACACAGCAAAAATTGGATATCCAGAGTGCATCAAACATGATTTAGAGCTTGTTTATGGAAAAGTGCTTATTTCTGCATTTCAATGTTGTAACTTGCTGAAAACAGTCTACAGTGTTTTCATAACATCTCGAATAAACATAACAAAAAATTTTTTATCCAGAGTGCTTCAAACATGATTTAGAGCTTGTTTATGGAAAAGTGCTTATTTCTGCATTTCAATGTTGCAACTTGCTGAAAACTGTCCACGGTGTTCATTTCATCTCAACTAGACACAGCACAGCAAAAATTGGATATCCAGAGTGCATCAAACATGATTTAGAGCTTGTTTATGGAAAAGTGCTTATTTCTGCATTTCAATGTTGCAACTTGCTGAAAACTGTCCACGGTGTTCATTTCATCTCAAGCTAGACACAGCACAGCAAAAATTGGATATCCAGAGTGCATCAAACATGATTTAGAGCTTGTTTATGGAAAAGTGCTTATTTCTGCATTTCAATGTTGTAACTTGCTGAAAACAGTCTACAGGTTTTCATAACATCTCGAATAAACATAACAAAAACATTTTTTATCCAGAGTGCTTCAAACATGATTTAGAGCTTGTTTATGGAAAAGTGCTTATTTCTGCATTTCAATGTTGCAACTTGCTGAAAACTGTCCACGGTGTTCATTTCATCTCAACTAGACACAGCACAGCAAAAATTGGATATCCAGAGTGCATCAAACATGATTTAGAGCTTGTTTATGGAAAAGTGCTTATTTCTGCATTTCAATGTTGTAACTTGCTGAAAACAGTCTACAGTGTTTTCATAACATCTCGAATAAACATAACAAAAACATTTTTTATCCAGAGTGCTTCAAACATGATTTAGAGCTTGTTTATGGAAAAGTGCTTATTTCTGCATTTCAATGTTGCAACTTGCTGAAAACTGTCCACGGTGTTCATTTCATCTCAACTAGACACAGCACAGCAAAAATTGGATATCCAGAGTGCATCAAACATGATTTAGAGCTTGTTTATGGAAAAGTGCTTATTTCTGCATTTCAATGTTGCAACTTGCTGAAAACTGTCCACGGCGTTCATTTCATCTCAACTAGACACAGCACAGCAAAAATTGGATATCCAGAGTGCATCAAACATGATTTAGAGCTTGTTTATGGAAAAGTGCTTATTTCTGCATTTCAATGTTGTAACTTGCTGAAAACAGTCTACAGGTTTTCATAACATCTCGAATAAACATAACAAAACATTTTTTATCCAGAGTGCTTCAAACATGATTTAGAGCTTGTTTATGGAAAAGTGCTTATTTCTGCATTTCAATGTTGCAACTTGCTGAAAACTGTCCACGGTGTTCATTTCATCTCAAGCTAGACACAGCACAGCAAAAATTGGATATCCAGAGTGCATCAAACATGATTTAGAGCTTGTTTATGGAAAAGTGCTTATTTCTGCATTTCAATGTTGCAACTTGCTGAAAACTGTCCACGGTGTTCATTTCATCTCAATAGACACAGCACAGCAAAAAATTGGATATCCAGAGTGCATCAAACATGATTTAGAGCTTGTTTATGGAAAAGTGCTTATTTCTGCATTTCAATGTTGCAACTTGCTGAAAACTGTCCACGGTGTTCATTTCATCTCAATAGACACAGCACAGCAAAAATTGGATATCCAGAGTGCATCAAACATGATTTAGAGCTTGTTTATGGAAAAGTGCTTATTTCTGCATTTCAATGTTGTAACTTGCTGAAAACAGTCCACAGTGTTTTCATAACATCTCGAATAAACATAACAAAACATTTTTTATCCAGAGTGCTTCAAACATGATTTAGAGCTTGTTTATGGAAAAGTGCTTATTTCTGCATTTCAATGTTGCAACTTGCTGAAAACTGTCCACGGTGTTCATTTCATCTCAACTAGACACAGCACAGCAAAAATTGGATATCCAGAGTGCATCAAACATGATTTAGAGCTTGTTTATGGAAAAGTGCTTATTTCTGCATTTCAATGTTGTAACTTGCTGAAAACAGTCTACAGTGTTTTCATAACATCTCGAATAAACATAACAAAAACATTTTTTATCCAGAGTGCTTCAAACATGATTTAGAGCTTGTTTATGGAAAAGTGCTTATTTCTGCATTTCAATGTTGCAACTTGCTGAAAACTGTCCACGGTGTTCATTTCATCTCAACTAGACACAGCACAGCAAAAATTGGATATCCAGAGTGCATCAAACATGATTTAGAGCTTGTTTATGGAAAAGTGCTTATTTCTGCATTTCAATGTTGTAACTTGCTGAAAACAGTCTACAGTGTTTTCATAACATCTCGAATAAACATAACAAAAAAATTTTTTATCCAGAGTGCTTCAAACATGATTTAGAGCTTGTTTATGGAAAAGTGCTTATTTCTGCATTTCAATGTTGCAACTTGCTGAAAACTGTCCACGGTGTTCATTTCATCTCAACTAGACACAGCACAGCAAAAATTGGATATCCAGAGTGCATCAAACATGATTTAGAGCTTGTTTATGGAAAAGTGCTTATTTCTGCATTTCAATGTTGCAACTTGCTGAAAACTGTCCACGGTGTTCATTTCATCTCAAGCTAGACACAGCACAGCAAAAATTGGATATCCAGAGTGCATCAAACATGATTTAGAGCTTGTTTATGGAAAAGTGCTTATTTCTGCATTTCAATGTTGTAACTTGCTGAAAACAGTCTACAGTGTTTTCATAACATCTCGAATAAACATAACAAAAACATTTTTTATCCAGAGTGCTTCAAACATGATTTAGAGCTTGTTTATGGAAAAGTGCTTATTTCTGCATTTCAATGTTGCAACTTGCTGAAAACTGTCCACGGCGTTCATTTCATCTCAACTAGACACAGCACAGCAAAAATTGGATATCCAGAGTGCATCAAACATGATTTAGAGCTTGTTTATGGAAAAGTGCTTATTTCTGCATTTCAATGTTGTAACTTGCTGAAAACAGTCTACAGTGTTTTCATAACATCTCGAATAAACATAACAAAAACATTTTTTATCCAGAGTGCTTCAAACATGATTTAGAGCTTGTTTATGGAAAAGTGCTTATTTCTGCATTTCAATGTTGCAACTTGCTGAAAACTGTCCACGGCGTTCATTTCATCTCAAGCTAGACACAGCACAGCAAAAATTGGATATCCAGAGTGCATCAAACATGATTTAGAGCTTGTTTATGGAAAAGTGCTTATTTCTGCATTTCAATGTTGTAACTTGCTGAAAACAGTCTACAGTGTTTTCATAACATCTCGAATAAACATAACAAAAACATTTTTTATCCAGAGTGCTTCAAACATGATTTAGAGCTTGTTTATGGAAAAGTGCTTATTTCTGCATTTCAATGTTGCAACTTGCTGAAAACTGTCCACGGTGTTCATTTCATCTCAACTAGACACAGCACAGCAAAAATTGGATATCCAGAGTGCATCAAACATGATTTAGAGCTTGTTTATGGAAAAGTGCTTATTTCTGCATTTCAATGTTGCAACTTGCTGAAAACTGTCCACGGCGTTCATTTCATCTCAAATAGACACAGCACAGCAAAAATTGGATATCCAGAGTGCATCAAACATGATTTAGAGCTTGTTTATGGAAAAGTGCTTATTTCTGCATTTCAATGTTGCAACTTGCTGAAAACTGTCCACAGTGTTTTCATAACATCTCGAATAACACAACAAAAAATTGGATATCCAGAGTGCATCAAACATGATTTAGAGCTTGTTTATGGAAAAGTGCTTATTTCTGCATTTCAATGTTGCAACTTGCTGAAAACTGTCCACGGTGTTCATTTCATCTCAATAGAACAGCACAGCAAAAATTGGATATCCAGAGTGCTTCAAACATGATTTAGAGCTTGTTTATGGAAAAGTGCTTATTTCTGCATTTCAATGTTGCAACTTGCTGAAAACTGTCCACGGTGTTCATTTCATCTCAAGCTAGACACAGCACAGCAAAAATTGGATATCCAGAGTGCATCAAACATGATTTAGAGCTTGTTTATGGAAAAGTGCTTATTTCTGCATTTCAATGTTGTAACTTGCTGAAAACAGTCTACAGTGTTTTCATAACATCTCGAATAAACATAACAAAAACATTTTTTATCCAGAGTGCTTCAAACATGATTTAGAGCTTGTTTATGGAAAAGTGCTTATTTCTGCATTTCAATGTTGCAACTTGCTGAAAACTGTCCACGGCGTTCATTTCATCTCAACTAGACACAGCACAGCAAAAATTGGATATCCAGAGTGCATCAAACATGATTTAGAGCTTGTTTATGGAAAAGTGCTTATTTCTGCATTTCAATGTTGTAACTTGCTGAAAACAGTCTACAGTGTTTTCATAACATCTCGAATAAACATAACAAAAACATTTTTTATCCAGAGTGCTTCAAACATGATTTAGAGCTTGTTTATGGAAAAGTGCTTATTTCTGCATTTCAATGTTGCAACTTGCTGAAAACTGTCCACGGTGTTCATTTCATCTCAACTAGACACAGCACAGCAAAAATTGGATATCCAGAGTGCATCAAACATGATTTAGAGCTTGTTTATGGAAAAGTGCTTATTTCTGCATTTCAATGTTGTAACTTGCTGAAAACAGTCTACAGTGTTTTCATAACATCTCGAATAAACATAACAAAAACATTTTTTATCCAGAGTGCTTCAAACATGATTTAGAGCTTGTTTATGGAAAAGTGCTTATTTCTGCATTTCAATGTTGCAACTTGCTGAAAACTGTCCACGGTGTTCATTTCATCTCAACTAGACACAGCACAGCAAAAATTGGATATCCAGAGTGCATCAAACATGATTTAGAGCTTGTTTATGGAAAAGTGCTTATTTCTGCATTTCAATGTTGCAACTTGCTGAAAACTGTCCACGGCGTTCATTTCATCTCAACTAGACACAGCACAGCAAAAATTGGATATCCAGAGTGCATCAAACATGATTTAGAGCTTGTTTATGGAAAAGTGCTTATTTCTGCATTTCAATGTTGTAACTTGCTGAAAACAGTCTACAGTGTTTTCATAACATCTCGAATAAACATAACAAAAACATTTTTTATCCAGAGTGCTTCAAACATGATTTAGAGCTTGTTTATGGAAAAGTGCTTATTTCTGCATTTCAATGTTGCAACTTGCTGAAAACTGTCCACGGCGTTCATTTCATCTCAACTAGACACAGCACAGCAAAAATTGGATATCCAGAGTGCATCAAACATGATTTAGAGCTTGTTTATGGAAAAGTGCTTATTTCTGCATTTCAATGTTGTAACTTGCTGAAAACAGTCTACAGTGTTTTCATAACATCTCGAATAAACATAACAAAAACATTTTTTATCCAGAGTGCTTCAAACATGATTTAGAGCTTGTTTATGGAAAAGTGCTTATTTCTGCATTTCAATGTTGCAACTTGCTGAAAACTGTCCACGGTGTTCATTTCATCTCAAACTAGACACAGCACAGCAAAAATTGGATATCCAGAGTGCATCAAACATGATTTAGAGCTTGTTTATGGAAAAGTGCTTATTTCTGCATTTCAATGTTGTAACTTGCTGAAAACAGTCTACAGTGTTTTCATAACATCTCGAATAAACATAACAAAAACATTTTTTATCCAGAGTGCTTCAAACATGATTTAGAGCTTGTTTATGGAAAAGTGCTTATTTCTGCATTTCAATGTTGCAACTTGCTGAAAACTGTCCACGGTGTTCATTTCATCTCAACTAGACACAGCACAGCAAAAATTGGATATCCAGAGTGCATCAAACATGATTTAGAGCTTGTTTATGGAAAAGTGCTTATTTCTGCATTTCAATGTTGCAACTTGCTGAAAACTGTCCACGGCGTTCATTTCATCTCAACTAGACACAGCACAGCAAAAATTGGATATCCAGAGTGCATCAAACATGATTTAGAGCTTGTTTATGGAAAAGTGCTTATTTCTGCATTTCAATGTTGTAACTTGCTGAAAACAGTCTACAGTGTTTTCATAACATCTCGAATAAACATAACAAAAACATTTTTTATCCAGAGTGCTTCAAACATGATTTAGAGCTTGTTTATGGAAAAGTGCTTATTTCTGCATTTCAATGTTGCAACTTGCTGAAAACTGTCCACGGTGTTCATTTCATCTCAACTAGACACAGCACAGCAAAAATTGGATATCCAGAGTGCATCAAACATGATTTAGAGCTTGTTTATGGAAAAGTGCTTATTTCTGCATTTCAATGTTGTAACTTGCTGAAAACAGTCTACAGTGTTTTCATAACATCTCGAATAAACATAACAAAACATTTTTTATCCAGAGTGCTTCAAACATGATTTAGAGCTTGTTTATGGAAAAGTGCTTATTTCTGCATTTCAATGTTGCAACTTGCTGAAAACTGTCCACGGTGTTCATTTCATCTCAACTAGACACAGCACAGCAAAAATTGGATATCCAGAGTGCATCAAACATGATTTAGAGCTTGTTTATGGAAAAGTGCTTATTTCTGCATTTCAATGTTGTAACTTGCTGAAAACAGTCTACAGTGTTTTCATAACATCTCGAATAAACATAACAAAAACATTTTTTATCCAGAGTGCTTCAAACATGATTTAGAGCTTGTTTATGGAAAAGTGCTTATTTCTGCATTTCAATGTTGCAACTTGCTGAAAACTGTCCACGGTGTTCATTTCATCTCAACTAGACACAGCACAGCAAAAATTGGATATCCAGAGTGCATCAAACATGATTTAGAGCTTGTTTATGGAAAAGTGCTTATTTCTGCATTTCAATGTTGCAACTTGCTGAAAACTGTCCACGGTGTTCATTTCATCTCAACTAGACACAGCACAGCAAAAATTGGATATCCAGAGTGCATCAAACATGATTTAGAGCTTGTTTATGGAAAAGTGCTTATTTCTGCATTTCAATGTTGCAACTTGCTGAAAACTGTCCACGTGTTTTCATTTCATCTCAATAGAACAGCACAAAAAATTTTTTATCCAGAGTGCATCAAACATGATTTAGAGCTTGTTTATGGAAAAGTGCTTATTTCTGCATTTCAATGTTGCAACTTGCTGAAAACTGTCCACGGTGTTCATTTCATCTCAACTAGACACAGCACAGCAAAAATTGGATATCCAGAGTGCATCAAACATGATTTAGAGCTTGTTTATGGAAAAGTGCTTATTTCTGCATTTCAATGTTGCAACTTGCTGAAAACTGTCCACGGTGTTCATTTCATCTCAATAGACACAGCACAGCAAAAATTGGATATCCAGAGTGCTTCAAACATGATTTAGAGCTTGTTTATGGAAAAGTGCTTATTTCTGCATTTCAATGTTGCAACTTGCTGAAAACTGTCCACGGTGTTCATTTCATCTCAACTAGACACAGCACAGCAAAAATTGGATATCCAGAGTGCATCAAACATGATTTAGAGCTTGTTTATGGAAAAGTGCTTATTTCTGCATTTCAATGTTGTAACTTGCTGAAAACAGTCTACAGTGTTTTCATAACATCTCGAATAAACATAACAAAAACATTTTTTATCCAGAGTGCTTCAAACATGATTTAGAGCTTGTTTATGGAAAAGTGCTTATTTCTGCATTTCAATGTTGCAACTTGCTGAAAACTGTCCACGGCGTTCATTTCATCTCAACTAGACACAGCACAGCAAAAATTGGATATCCAGAGTGCATCAAACATGATTTAGAGCTTGTTTATGGAAAAGTGCTTATTTCTGCATTTCAATGTTGTAACTTGCTGAAAACAGTCTACAGTGTTTTCATAACATCTCGAATAAACATAACAAAACATTTTTTATCCAGAGTGCTTCAAACATGATTTAGAGCTTGTTTATGGAAAAGTGCTTATTTCTGCATTTCAATGTTGCAACTTGCTGAAAACTGTCCACGGCGTTCATTTCATCTCAACTAGACACAGCACAGCAAAAATTGGATATCCAGAGTGCATCAAACATGATTTAGAGCTTGTTTATGGAAAAGTGCTTATTTCTGCATTTCAATGTTGTAACTTGCTGAAAACAGTCTACAGTGTTTTCATAACATCTCGAATAAACATAACAAAACATTTTTTATCCAGAGTGCTTCAAACATGATTTAGAGCTTGTTTATGGAAAAGTGCTTATTTCTGCATTTCAATGTTGCAACTTGCTGAAAACTGTCCACGGTGTTCATTTCATCTCAACTAGACACAGCACAGCAAAAATTGGATATCCAGAGTGCATCAAACATGATTTAGAGCTTGTTTATGGAAAAGTGCTTATTTCTGCATTTCAATGTTGTAACTTGCTGAAAACAGTCTACAGTGTTTTCATAACATCTCGAATAAACATAACAAAAAATTTTTTATCCAGAGTGCTTCAAACATGATTTAGAGCTTGTTTATGGAAAAGTGCTTATTTCTGCATTTCAATGTTGCAACTTGCTGAAAACTGTCCACGGTGTTCATTTCATCTCAACTAGACACAGCACAGCAAAAATTGGATATCCAGAGTGCATCAAACATGATTTAGAGCTTGTTTATGGAAAAGTGCTTATTTCTGCATTTCAATGTTGTAACTTGCTGAAAACAGTCTACAGTGTTTTCATAACATCTCGAATAAACATAACAAAAATTTTTTATCCAGAGTGCTTCAAACATGATTTAGAGCTTGTTTATGGAAAAGTGCTTATTTCTGCATTTCAATGTTGCAACTTGCTGAAAACTGTCCACGGCGTTCATTTCATCTCAACTAGACACAGCACAGCAAAAATTGGATATCCAGAGTGCATCAAACATGATTTAGAGCTTGTTTATGGAAAAGTGCTTATTTCTGCATTTCAATGTTGTAACTTGCTGAAAACAGTCTACAGTGTTTTCATAACATCTCGAATAAACATAACAAAAACATTTTTTATCCAGAGTGCTTCAAACATGATTTAGAGCTTGTTTATGGAAAAGTGCTTATTTCTGCATTTCAATGTTGCAACTTGCTGAAAACTGTCCACGGTGTTCATTTCATCTCAACTAGACACAGCACAGCAAAAATTGGATATCCAGAGTGCATCAAACATGATTTAGAGCTTGTTTATGGAAAAGTGCTTATTTCTGCATTTCAATGTTGCAACTTGCTGAAAACTGTCCACGGCGTTCATTTCATCTCAACTAGACACAGCACAGCAAAAATTGGATATCCAGAGTGCATCAAACATGATTTAGAGCTTGTTTATGGAAAAGTGCTTATTTCTGCATTTCAATGTTGTAACTTGCTGAAAACAGTCTACAGTGTTTTCATAACATCTCGAATAAACATAACAAAAAAATTTTTTATCCAGAGTGCTTCAAACATGATTTAGAGCTTGTTTATGGAAAAGTGCTTATTTCTGCATTTCAATGTTGCAACTTGCTGAAAACTGTCCACGGCGTTCATTTCATCTCAACTAGACACAGCACAGCAAAAATTGGATATCCAGAGTGCATCAAACATGATTTAGAGCTTGTTTATGGAAAAGTGCTTATTTCTGCATTTCAATGTTGTAACTTGCTGAAAACAGTCTACAGTGTTTTCATAACATCTCGAATAAACATAACAAAAACATTTTTTATCCAGAGTGCTTCAAACATGATTTAGAGCTTGTTTATGGAAAAGTGCTTATTTCTGCATTTCAATGTTGCAACTTGCTGAAAACTGTCCACGGCGTTCATTTCATCTCAAACTAGACACAGCACAGCAAAAATTGGATATCCAGAGTGCATCAAACATGATTTAGAGCTTGTTTATGGAAAAGTGCTTATTTCTGCATTTCAATGTTGTAACTTGCTGAAAACAGTCTACAGTGTTTTCATAACATCTCGAATAAACATAACAAAACATTTTTTATCCAGAGTGCTTCAAACATGATTTAGAGCTTGTTTATGGAAAAGTGCTTATTTCTGCATTTCAATGTTGCAACTTGCTGAAAACTGTCCACGGTGTTCATTTCATCTCAACTAGACACAGCACAGCAAAAATTGGATATCCAGAGTGCATCAAACATGATTTAGAGCTTGTTTATGGAAAAGTGCTTATTTCTGCATTTCAATGTTGCAACTTGCTGAAAACTGTCCACGGTGTTCATTTCATCTCAACTAGACACAGCACAGCAAAAATTGGATATCCAGAGTGCATCAAACATGATTTAGAGCTTGTTTATGGAAAAGTGCTTATTTCTGCATTTCAATGTTGTAACTTGCTGAAAACAGTCTACAGTGTTTTCATAACATCTCGAATAAACATAACAAAAACATTTTTTATCCAGAGTGCTTCAAACATGATTTAGAGCTTGTTTATGGAAAAGTGCTTATTTCTGCATTTCAATGTTGCAACTTGCTGAAAACTGTCCACGGCGTTCATTTCATCTCAACTAGACACAGCACAGCAAAAATTGGATATCCAGAGTGCATCAAACATGATTTAGAGCTTGTTTATGGAAAAGTGCTTATTTCTGCATTTCAATGTTGTAACTTGCTGAAAACAGTCTACAGTGTTTTCATAACATCTCGAATAAACATAACAAAAACATTTTTTATCCAGAGTGCTTCAAACATGATTTAGAGCTTGTTTATGGAAAAGTGCTTATTTCTGCATTTCAATGTTGCAACTTGCTGAAAACTGTCCACGGCGTTCATTTCATCTCAACTAGACACAGCACAGCAAAAATTGGATATCCAGAGTGCATCAAACATGATTTAGAGCTTGTTTATGGAAAAGTGCTTATTTCTGCATTTCAATGTTGTAACTTGCTGAAAACAGTCTACAGTGTTTTCATAACATCTCGAATAAACATAACAAAAACATTTTTTATCCAGAGTGCTTCAAACATGATTTAGAGCTTGTTTATGGAAAAGTGCTTATTTCTGCATTTCAATGTTGCAACTTGCTGAAAACTGTCCACGGTGTTCATTTCATCTCAACTAGACACAGCACAGCAAAAATTGGATATCCAGAGTGCATCAAACATGATTTAGAGCTTGTTTATGGAAAAGTGCTTATTTCTGCATTTCAATGTTGCAACTTGCTGAAAACTGTCCACGGCGTTCATTTCATCTCAATAGACACAGCACAGCAAAAATTGGATATCCAGAGTGCATCAAACATGATTTAGAGCTTGTTTATGGAAAAGTGCTTATTTCTGCATTTCAATGTTGTAACTTGCTGAAAACAGTCTACAGTGTTTTCATAACATCTCGAATAAACATAACAAAAACATTTTTTATCCAGAGTGCTTCAAACATGATTTAGAGCTTGTTTATGGAAAAGTGCTTATTTCTGCATTTCAATGTTGCAACTTGCTGAAAACTGTCCACGGCGTTCATTTCATCTCAACTAGACACAGCACAGCAAAAATTGGATATCCAGAGTGCATCAAACATGATTTAGAGCTTGTTTATGGAAAAGTGCTTATTTCTGCATTTCAATGTTGTAACTTGCTGAAAACAGTCTACAGTGTTTTCATAACATCTCGAATAAACATAACAAAAACATTTTTTATCCAGAGTGCTTCAAACATGATTTAGAGCTTGTTTATGGAAAAGTGCTTATTTCTGCATTTCAATGTTGCAACTTGCTGAAAACTGTCCACGGTGTTCATTTCATCTCAACTAGACACAGCACAGCAAAAATTGGATATCCAGAGTGCATCAAACATGATTTAGAGCTTGTTTATGGAAAAGTGCTTATTTCTGCATTTCAATGTTGTAACTTGCTGAAAACAGTCTACAGTGTTTTCATAACATCTCGAATAAACATAACAAAAACATTTTTTATCCAGAGTGCTTCAAACATGATTTAGAGCTTGTTTATGGAAAAGTGCTTATTTCTGCATTTCAATGTTGCAACTTGCTGAAAACTGTCCACGGCGTTCATTTCATCTCAACTAGACACAGCACAGCAAAAATTGGATATCCAGAGTGCATCAAACATGATTTAGAGCTTGTTTATGGAAAAGTGCTTATTTCTGCATTTCAATGTTGTAACTTGCTGAAAACAGTCTACAGTGTTTTCATAACATCTCGAATAAACATAACAAAAAAATTTTTTATCCAGAGTGCTTCAAACATGATTTAGAGCTTGTTTATGGAAAAGTGCTTATTTCTGCATTTCAATGTTGCAACTTGCTGAAAACTGTCCACGGTGTTCATTTCATCTCAACTAGACACAGCACAGCAAAAATTGGATATCCAGAGTGCATCAAACATGATTTAGAGCTTGTTTATGGAAAAGTGCTTATTTCTGCATTTCAATGTTGTAACTTGCTGAAAACAGTCTACAGTGTTTTCATAACATCTCGAATAAACATAACAAACATTTTTTATCCAGAGTGCTTCAAACATGATTTAGAGCTTGTTTATGGAAAAGTGCTTATTTCTGCATTTCAATGTTGCAACTTGCTGAAAACTGTCCACGGTGTTCATTTCATCTCAAACTAGACACAGCACAGCAAAAATTGGATATCCAGAGTGCATCAAACATGATTTAGAGCTTGTTTATGGAAAAGTGCTTATTTCTGCATTTCAATGTTGCAACTTGCTGAAAACTGTCCACGGTGTTCATTTCATCTCAACTAGACACAGCACAGCAAAAATTGGATATCCAGAGTGCATCAAACATGATTTAGAGCTTGTTTATGGAAAAGTGCTTATTTCTGCATTTCAATGTTGCAACTTGCTGAAAACTGTCCACGGTGTTCATTTCATCTCAACTAGACACAGCACAGCAAAAATTGGATATCCAGAGTGCATCAAACATGATTTAGAGCTTGTTTATGGAAAAGTGCTTATTTCTGCATTTCAATGTTGTAACTTGCTGAAAACAGTCTACAGTGTTTTCATAACATCTCGAATAAACATAACAAAAAATTTTTTATCCAGAGTGCTTCAAACATGATTTAGAGCTTGTTTATGGAAAAGTGCTTATTTCTGCATTTCAATGTTGCAACTTGCTGAAAACTGTCCACGGTGTTCATTTCATCTCAACTAGACACAGCACAGCAAAAATTGGATATCCAGAGTGCATCAAACATGATTTAGAGCTTGTTTATGGAAAAGTGCTTATTTCTGCATTTCAATGTTGTAACTTGCTGAAAACAGTCTACAGTGTTTTCATAACATCTCGAATAAACATAACAAAAACATTTTTTATCCAGAGTGCTTCAAACATGATTTAGAGCTTGTTTATGGAAAAGTGCTTATTTCTGCATTTCAATGTTGCAACTTGCTGAAAACTGTCCACGGCGTTCATTTCATCTCAACTAGACACAGCACAGCAAAAATTGGATATCCAGAGTGCATCAAACATGATTTAGAGCTTGTTTATGGAAAAGTGCTTATTTCTGCATTTCAATGTTGTAACTTGCTGAAAACAGTCTACAGTGTTTTCATAACATCTCGAATAAACATAACAAAAACATTTTTATCCAGAGTGCTTCAAACATGATTTAGAGCTTGTTTATGGAAAAGTGCTTATTTCTGCATTTCAATGTTGCAACTTGCTGAAAACTGTCCACGGTGTTCATTTCATCTCAACTAGACACAGCACAGCAAAAATTGGATATCCAGAGTGCATCAAACATGATTTAGAGCTTGTTTATGGAAAAGTGCTTATTTCTGCATTTCAATGTTGCAACTTGCTGAAAACTGTCCACGGTGTTCATTTCATCTCAACTAGACACAGCACAGCAAAAATTGGATATCCAGAGTGCATCAAACATGATTTAGAGCTTGTTTATGGAAAAGTGCTTATTTCTGCATTTCAATGTTGTAACTTGCTGAAAACAGTCTACAGTGTTTTCATAACATCTCGAATAAACATAACAAAAACATATTTTTATCCAGAGTGCTTCAAACATGATTTAGAGCTTGTTTATGGAAAAGTGCTTATTTCTGCATTTCAATGTTGCAACTTGCTGAAAACTGTCCACGGTGTTCATTTCATCTCAACTAGACACAGCACAGCAAAAATTGGATATCCAGAGTGCATCAAACATGATTTAGAGCTTGTTTATGGAAAAGTGCTTATTTCTGCATTTCAATGTTGTAACTTGCTGAAAACAGTCTACAGTCATTTCATAACATCTCGACACAACATAACAAAAACATTTTTTATCCAGAGTGCTTCAAACATGATTTAGAGCTTGTTTATGGAAAAGTGCTTATTTCTGCATTTCAATGTTGCAACTTGCTGAAAACTGTCCACGGTGTTCATTTCATCTCAACTAGACACAGCACAGCAAAAATTGGATATCCAGAGTGCATCAAACATGATTTAGAGCTTGTTTATGGAAAAGTGCTTATTTCTGCATTTCAATGTTGTAACTTGCTGAAAACAGTCTACAGTGTTTTCATAACATCTCGAATAAACATAACAAAAATTTTTTATCCAGAGTGCTTCAAACATGATTTAGAGCTTGTTTATGGAAAAGTGCTTATTTCTGCATTTCAATGTTGCAACTTGCTGAAAACTGTCCACGGTGTTCATTTCATCTCAACTAGACACAGCACAGCAAAAATTGGATATCCAGAGTGCATCAAACATGATTTAGAGCTTGTTTATGGAAAAGTGCTTATTTCTGCATTTCAATGTTGCAACTTGCTGAAAACTGTCCACGGTGTTCATTTCATCTCAACTAGACACAGCACAGCAAAAATTGGATATCCAGAGTGCATCAAACATGATTTAGAGCTTGTTTATGGAAAAGTGCTTATTTCTGCATTTCAATGTTGCAACTTGCTGAAAACTGTCCACGGTTTTCATTTCATCTCAAATAGACACAGCACAGCAAAAATTTTTTATCCAGAGTGCATCAAACATGATTTAGAGCTTGTTTATGGAAAAGTGCTTATTTCTGCATTTCAATGTTGTAACTTGCTGAAAACAGTCTACAGTGTTTTCATAACATCTCGAATAAACATAACAAAAAATTTTTTATCCAGAGTGCTTCAAACATGATTTAGAGCTTGTTTATGGAAAAGTGCTTATTTCTGCATTTCAATGTTGCAACTTGCTGAAAACTGTCCACGGTGTTCATTTCATCTCAACTAGACACAGCACAGCAAAAATTGGATATCCAGAGTGCATCAAACATGATTTAGAGCTTGTTTATGGAAAAGTGCTTATTTCTGCATTTCAATGTTGTAACTTGCTGAAAACAGTCTACAGTGTTTTCATAACATCTCGAATAAACATAACAAAAACATTTTTTATCCAGAGTGCTTCAAACATGATTTAGAGCTTGTTTATGGAAAAGTGCTTATTTCTGCATTTCAATGTTGCAACTTGCTGAAAACTGTCCACGGTGTTCATTTCATCTCAACTAGACACAGCACAGCAAAAATTGGATATCCAGAGTGCATCAAACATGATTTAGAGCTTGTTTATGGAAAAGTGCTTATTTCTGCATTTCAATGTTGTAACTTGCTGAAAACAGTCTACAGTGTTTTCATAACATCTCGAATAAACATAACAAAAACATTTTTTATCCAGAGTGCTTCAAACATGATTTAGAGCTTGTTTATGGAAAAGTGCTTATTTCTGCATTTCAATGTTGCAACTTGCTGAAAACTGTCCACGGTGTTCATTTCATCTCAACTAGACACAGCACAGCAAAAATTGGATATCCAGAGTGCATCAAACATGATTTAGAGCTTGTTTATGGAAAAGTGCTTATTTCTGCATTTCAATGTTGCAACTTGCTGAAAACTGTCCACGGTGTTCATTTCATCTCAACTAGACACAGCACAGCAAAAATTGGATATCCAGAGTGCATCAAACATGATTTAGAGCTTGTTTATGGAAAAGTGCTTATTTCTGCATTTCAATGTTGTAACTTGCTGAAAACAGTCTACAGTGTTTTCATAACATCTCGAATAAACATAACAAAAACATTTTTATCCAGAGTGCTTCAAACATGATTTAGAGCTTGTTTATGGAAAAGTGCTTATTTCTGCATTTCAATGTTGCAACTTGCTGAAAACTGTCCACGGCGTTCATTTCATCTCAAACTAGACACAGCACAGCAAAAATTGGATATCCAGAGTGCATCAAACATGATTTAGAGCTTGTTTATGGAAAAGTGCTTATTTCTGCATTTCAATGTTGTAACTTGCTGAAAACAGTCTACGGTGTTCATAACATCTCAATAAACATAACAAAAAATTTTTATCCAGAGTGCTTCAAACATGATTTAGAGCTTGTTTATGGAAAAGTGCTTATTTCTGCATTTCAATGTTGCAACTTGCTGAAAACTGTCCACGGCGTTCATTTCATCTCAACTAGACACAGCACAGCAAAAATTGGATATCCAGAGTGCATCAAACATGATTTAGAGCTTGTTTATGGAAAAGTGCTTATTTCTGCATTTCAATGTTGTAACTTGCTGAAAACAGTCTACAGTGTTTTCATAACATCTCGAATAAACATAACAAAAACATTTTTTATCCAGAGTGCTTCAAACATGATTTAGAGCTTGTTTATGGAAAAGTGCTTATTTCTGCATTTCAATGTTGCAACTTGCTGAAAACTGTCCACGGTGTTCATTTCATCTCAACTAGACACAGCACAGCAAAAATTGGATATCCAGAGTGCATCAAACATGATTTAGAGCTTGTTTATGGAAAAGTGCTTATTTCTGCATTTCAATGTTGTAACTTGCTGAAAACAGTCTACAGTGTTTTCATAACATCTCGAATAAACATAACAAAACATTTTTTATCCAGAGTGCTTCAAACATGATTTAGAGCTTGTTTATGGAAAAGTGCTTATTTCTGCATTTCAATGTTGCAACTTGCTGAAAACTGTCCACGGTGTTCATTTCATCTCAACTAGACACAGCACAGCAAAAATTGGATATCCAGAGTGCATCAAACATGATTTAGAGCTTGTTTATGGAAAAGTGCTTATTTCTGCATTTCAATGTTGCAACTTGCTGAAAACTGTCCACGGTGTTCATTTCATCTCAACTAGACACAGCACAGCAAAAATTGGATATCCAGAGTGCATCAAACATGATTTAGAGCTTGTTTATGGAAAAGTGCTTATTTCTGCATTTCAATGTTGTAACTTGCTGAAAACAGTCTACAGTGTTTTCATAACATCTCGAATAACATACAAAAAATTTTTTATCCAGAGTGCTTCAAACATGATTTAGAGCTTGTTTATGGAAAAGTGCTTATTTCTGCATTTCAATGTTGCAACTTGCTGAAAACTGTCCACGGTGTTCATTTCATCTCAACTAGACACAGCACAGCAAAAATTGGATATCCAGAGTGCATCAAACATGATTTAGAGCTTGTTTATGGAAAAGTGCTTATTTCTGCATTTCAATGTTGTAACTTGCTGAAAACAGTCTACAGTGTCATTTCATCTCAACTAGACAAACACAAAAAATTTTTTATCCAGAGTGCTTCAAACATGATTTAGAGCTTGTTTATGGAAAAGTGCTTATTTCTGCATTTCAATGTTGCAACTTGCTGAAAACTGTCCACGGTGTTCATTTCATCTCAACTAGACACAGCACAGCAAAAATTGGATATCCAGAGTGCATCAAACATGATTTAGAGCTTGTTTATGGAAAAGTGCTTATTTCTGCATTTCAATGTTGTAACTTGCTGAAAACAGTCTACAGTGTTTTCATAACATCTCGAATAAACATAACAAAAACATTTTTTATCCAGAGTGCTTCAAACATGATTTAGAGCTTGTTTATGGAAAAGTGCTTATTTCTGCATTTCAATGTTGCAACTTGCTGAAAACTGTCCACGGCGTTCATTTCATCTCAACTAGACACAGCACAGCAAAAATTGGATATCCAGAGTGCATCAAACATGATTTAGAGCTTGTTTATGGAAAAGTGCTTATTTCTGCATTTCAATGTTGTAACTTGCTGAAAACAGTCTACAGTGTTTTCATAACATCTCGAATAAACATAACAAAAACATTTTTTATCCAGAGTGCTTCAAACATGATTTAGAGCTTGTTTATGGAAAAGTGCTTATTTCTGCATTTCAATGTTGCAACTTGCTGAAAACTGTCCACGGTGTTCATTTCATCTCAATAGACACAGCACAAAAAATTGGATATCCAGAGTGCATCAAACATGATTTAGAGCTTGTTTATGGAAAAGTGCTTATTTCTGCATTTCAATGTTGCAACTTGCTGAAAACTGTCCACGGCGTTCATTTCATCTCAACTAGACACAGCACAGCAAAAATTGGATATCCAGAGTGCATCAAACATGATTTAGAGCTTGTTTATGGAAAAGTGCTTATTTCTGCATTTCAATGTTGTAACTTGCTGAAAACAGTCTACAGTGTTTTCATAACATCTCGAATAAACATAACAAAAACATTTTTTATCCAGAGTGCTTCAAACATGATTTAGAGCTTGTTTATGGAAAAGTGCTTATTTCTGCATTTCAATGTTGCAACTTGC
Organism: Oncorhynchus kisutch; assembly: GCF_002021735.2. Classification (NCBI taxonomy): domain Eukaryota; kingdom Metazoa; phylum Chordata; class Actinopteri; order Salmoniformes; family Salmonidae; genus Oncorhynchus; species Oncorhynchus kisutch. The sequence continues at coordinate 22,294 of NW_022262095.1, read as the reverse complement.
TGAAAACTGTCCACGGTGTTCATTTCATCTCAACCTAGACACAGCACAGCAAAAATTGGATATCCAGAGTGCATCAAACATGATTTAGAGCTTGTTTATGGAAAAGTGCTTATTTCTGCATTTCAATGTTGTAACTTGCTGAAAACAGTCTACAGTGTTTTCATAACATCTCGAATAAACATAACAAAAACATTTTTTATCCAGAGTGCTTCAAACATGATTTAGAGCTTGTTTATGGAAAAGTGCTTATTTCTGCATTTCAATGTTGCAACTTGCTGAAAACTGTCCACGGTGTTCATTTCATCTCAACTAGACACAGCACAGCAAAAATTGGATATCCAGAGTGCATCAAACATGATTTAGAGCTTGTTTATGGAAAAGTGCTTATTTCTGCATTTCAATGTTGTAACTTGCTGAAAACAGTCTACAGTGTTTTCATAACATCTCGAATAAACATAACAAAAACATTTTTTATCCAGAGTGCTTCAAACATGATTTAGAGCTTGTTTATGGAAAAGTGCTTATTTCTGCATTTCAATGTTGCAACTTGCTGAAAACTGTCCACGGTGTTCATTTCATCTCACCTAGACACAGCACAGCAAAAATTGGATATCCAGAGTGCATCAAACATGATTTAGAGCTTGTTTATGGAAAAGTGCTTATTTCTGCATTTCAATGTTGCAACTTGCTGAAAACTGTCCACGGTGTTCATTTCATCTCAACTAGACACAGCACAGCAAAAATTGGATATCCAGAGTGCATCAAACATGATTTAGAGCTTGTTTATGGAAAAGTGCTTATTTCTGCATTTCAATGTTGTAACTTGCTGAAAACAGTCTACAGTGTTTTCATAACATCTCGAATAAACATAACAAAAACATTTTTTATCCAGAGTGCTTCAAACATGATTTAGAGCTTGTTTATGGAAAAGTGCTTATTTCTGCATTTCAATGTTGCAACTTGCTGAAAACTGTCCACGGCGTTCATTTCATCTCAACCTAGACACAGCACAGCAAAAATTGGATATCCAGAGTGCATCAAACATGATTTAGAGCTTGTTTATGGAAAAGTGCTTATTTCTGCATTTCAATGTTGTAACTTGCTGAAAACAGTCTACAGTGTTTTCATAACATCTCGAATAAACATAACAAAAATTTTTTATCCAGAGTGCTTCAAACATGATTTAGAGCTTGTTTATGGAAAAGTGCTTATTTCTGCATTTCAATGTTGCAACTTGCTGAAAACTGTCCACGGTGTTCATTTCATCTCAACTAGACACAGCACAGCAAAAATTGGATATCCAGAGTGCATCAAACATGATTTAGAGCTTGTTTATGGAAAAGTGCTTATTTCTGCATTTCAATGTTGTAACTTGCTGAAAACAGTCTACAGTGTTTCATAACATCTCGAATAAACATAACAAAAACATTTTTTATCCAGAGTGCTTCAAACATGATTTAGAGCTTGTTTATGGAAAAGTGCTTATTTCTGCATTTCAATGTTGCAACTTGCTGAAAACTGTCCACAGTGTTCATAACATCTCGAATAAACATAACAAAACATTTTTTATCCAGAGTGCTTCAAACATGATTTAGAGCTTGTTTATGGAAAAGTGCTTATTTCTGCATTTCAATGTTGCAACTTGCTGAAAACTGTCCACGGCGTTCATTTCATCTCAACCTAGACACAGCACAGCAAAAATTGGATATCCAGAGTGCATCAAACATGATTTAGAGCTTGTTTATGGAAAAGTGCTTATTTCTGCATTTCAATGTTGTAACTTGCTGAAAACAGTCTACAGTGTTTTCATAACATCTCGAATAAACATAACAAAAACATTTTTTATCCAGAGTGCTTCAAACATGATTTAGAGCTTGTTTATGGAAAAGTGCTTATTTCTGCATTTCAATGTTGCAACTTGCTGAAAACTGTCCACGGTGTTCATTTCATCTCAACTAGACACAGCACAGCAAAAATTGGATATCCAGAGTGCATCAAACATGATTTAGAGCTTGTTTATGGAAAAGTGCTTATTTCTGCATTTCAATGTTGTAACTTGCTGAAAACAGTCTACAGTGTTTCATAACATCTCGAATAAACATAACAAAAAATTTTTTATCCAGAGTGCTTCAAACATGATTTAGAGCTTGTTTATGGAAAAGTGCTTATTTCTGCATTTCAATGTTGCAACTTGCTGAAAACTGTCCACGGTGTTCATTTCATCTCAACCTAGACACAGCACAGCAAAAATTGGATATCCAGAGTGCATCAAACATGATTTAGAGCTTGTTTATGGAAAAGTGCTTATTTCTGCATTTCAATGTTGTAACTTGCTGAAAACAGTCTACAGTGTTTTCATAACATCTCGAATAAACATAACAAAAACATTTTTTATCCAGAGTGCTTCAAACATGATTTAGAGCTTGTTTATGGAAAAGTGCTTATTTCTGCATTTCAATGTTGCAACTTGCTGAAAACTGTCCACGGTGTTCATTTCATCTCAACCTAGACACAGCACAGCAAAAATTGGATATCCAGAGTGCATCAAACATGATTTAGAGCTTGTTTATGGAAAAGTGCTTATTTCTGCATTTCAATGTTGTAACTTGCTGAAAACAGTCTACAGTTTTCATAACATCTCGAATAAACATAACAAAAACATTTTTTATCCAGAGTGCTTCAAACATGATTTAGAGCTTGTTTATGGAAAAGTGCTTATTTCTGCATTTCAATGTTGCAACTTGCTGAAAACTGTCCACGGTGTTCATTTCATCTCAACCTAGACACAGCACAGCAAAAATTGGATATCCAGAGTGCATCAAAACATGATTTAGAGCTTGTTTATGGAAAAGTGCTTATTTCTGCATTTCAATGTTGTAACTTGCTGAAAACAGTCTACAGTGTTTTCATAACATCTCGAATAAACATAACAAAAAATTTTTTATCCAGAGTGCTTCAAACATGATTTAGAGCTTGTTTATGGAAAAGTGCTTATTTCTGCATTTCAATGTTGCAACTTGCTGAAAACTGTCCACGGCGTTCATTTCATCTCAACTAGACACAGCACAGCAAAAATTGGATATCCAGAGTGCATCAAACATGATTTAGAGCTTGTTTATGGAAAAGTGCTTATTTCTGCATTTCAATGTTGTAACTTGCTGAAAACAGTCTACAGTGTTTTCATAACATCTCGAATAAACATAACAAAAACATTTTTTATCCAGAGTGCTTCAAACATGATTTAGAGCTTGTTTATGGAAAAGTGCTTATTTCTGCATTTCAATGTTGCAACTTGCTGAAAACTGTCCACGGTGTTCATTTCATCTCAACCTAGACACAGCACAGCAAAAATTGGATATCCAGAGTGCATCAAACATGATTTAGAGCTTGTTTATGGAAAAGTGCTTATTTCTGCATTTCAATGTTGCAACTTGCTGAAAACTGTCCACGGGTTCATTTCATCTCAACTAGACACAGCACAGCAAAAATTGGATATCCAGAGTGCATCAAACATGATTTAGAGCTTGTTTATGGAAAAGTGCTTATTTCTGCATTTCAATGTTGTAACTTGCTGAAAACAGTCTACAGGTTTTCATAACATCTCGAATAAACATAACAAAAAATTTTTTATCCAGAGTGCTTCAAACATGATTTAGAGCTTGTTTATGGAAAAGTGCTTATTTCTGCATTTCAATGTTGCAACTTGCTGAAAACTGTCCACGGTGTTCATTTCATCTCAAGCTAGACACAGCACAGCAAAAATTGGATATCCAGAGTGCATCAAAACATGATTTAGAGCTTGTTTATGGAAAAGTGCTTATTTCTGCATTTCAATGTTGTAACTTGCTGAAAACAGTCTACAGTGTTTCATAACATCTCGAATAAACATAACAAAAATTTTTTATCCAGAGTGCTTCAAACATGATTTAGAGCTTGTTTATGGAAAAGTGCTTATTTCTGCATTTCAATGTTGCAACTTGCTGAAAACTGTCCACGGTGTTCATTTCATCTCAACTAGACACAGCACAGCAAAAATTGGATATCCAGAGTGCATCAAACATGATTTAGAGCTTGTTTATGGAAAAGTGCTTATTTCTGCATTTCAATGTTGTAACTTGCTGAAAACAGTCTACAGTGTTTTCATAACATCTCGAATAAACATAACAAAAAAATTTTTTATCCAGAGTGCTTCAAACATGATTTAGAGCTTGTTTATGGAAAAGTGCTTATTTCTGCATTTCAATGTTGCAACTTGCTGAAAACTGTCCACGTGTTTTCATAACATCTCGAATAAACATAACAAAAAAATTTTTTATCCAGAGTGCTTCAAACATGATTTAGAGCTTGTTTATGGAAAAGTGCTTATTTCTGCATTTCAATGTTGCAACTTGCTGAAAACTGTCCACGGCGTTCATTTCATCTCAACTAGACACAGCACAGCAAAAATTGGATATCCAGAGTGCATCAAACATGATTTAGAGCTTGTTTATGGAAAAGTGCTTATTTCTGCATTTCAATGTTGTAACTTGCTGAAAACAGTCTACAGTGTTTCATAACATCTCGAATAAACATAACAAAAACATTTTTTATCCAGAGTGCTTCAAACATGATTTAGAGCTTGTTTATGGAAAAGTGCTTATTTCTGCATTTCAATGTTGCAACTTGCTGAAAACTGTCCACGGTGTTCATTTCATCTCAACTAGACACAGCACAGCAAAAATTGGATATCCAGAGTGCATCAAACATGATTTAGAGCTTGTTTATGGAAAAGTGCTTATTTCTGCATTTCAATGTTGTAACTTGCTGAAAACAGTCTACAGTGTTTTCATAACATCTCGAATAAACATAACAAAAACATTTTTTATCCAGAGTGCTTCAAACATGATTTAGAGCTTGTTTATGGAAAAGTGCTTATTTCTGCATTTCAATGTTGCAACTTGCTGAAAACTGTCCACGGTGTTCATTTCATCTCAACTAGACACAGCACAGCAAAAATTGGATATCCAGAGTGCATCAAACATGATTTAGAGCTTGTTTATGGAAAAGTGCTTATTTCTGCATTTCAATGTTGCAACTTGCTGAAAACTGTCCACGGTGTTCATTTCATCTCAACTAGACACAGCACAGCAAAAATTGGATATCCAGAGTGCATCAAACATGATTTAGAGCTTGTTTATGGAAAAGTGCTTATTTCTGCATTTCAATGTTGCAACTTGCTGAAAACAGTCTACAGTGTTTTCATAACATCTCGAATAAACATAACAAAAACATTTTTTATCCAGAGTGCTTCAAACATGATTTAGAGCTTGTTTATGGAAAAGTGCTTATTTCTGCATTTCAATGTTGCAACTTGCTGAAAACTGTCCACGGTGTCATTTCATCTCAACCTAGACACAACACAGCAAAAATTGGATATCCAGAGTGCTTCAAACATGATTTAGAGCTTGTTTATGGAAAAGTGCTTATTTCTGCATTTCAATGTTGCAACTTGCTGAAAACTGTCCACGGCGTTCATTTCATCTCAACTAGACACAGCACAGCAAAAATTGGATATCCAGAGTGCATCAAACATGATTTAGAGCTTGTTTATGGAAAAGTGCTTATTTCTGCATTTCAATGTTGTAACTTGCTGAAAACAGTCTACAGTGTTTTCATAACATCTCGAATAAACATAACAAAAACATTTTTTATCCAGAGTGCTTCAAACATGATTTAGAGCTTGTTTATGGAAAAGTGCTTATTTCTGCATTTCAATGTTGCAACTTGCTGAAAACTGTCCACGGCGTTCATTTCATCTCAACTAGACACAGCACAGCAAAAATTGGATATCCAGAGTGCATCAAACATGATTTAGAGCTTGTTTATGGAAAAGTGCTTATTTCTGCATTTCAATGTTGTAACTTGCTGAAAACAGTCTACAGTGTTTTCATAACATCTCGAATAAACATAACAAAAACATTTTTTTATCCAGAGTGCTTCAAACATGATTTAGAGCTTGTTTATGGAAAAGTGCTTATTTCTGCATTTCAATGTTGCAACTTGCTGAAAACTGTCCACGGTGTTCATTTCATCTCAACCTAGACACAGCACAGCAAAAATTGGATATCCAGAGTGCTTCAAACATGATTTAGAGCTTGTTTATGGAAAAGTGCTTATTTCTGCATTTCAATGTTGCAACTTGCTGAAAACTGTCCACGGCGTTCATTTCATCTCAACTAGACACAGCACAGCAAAAATTGGATATCCAGAGTGCATCAAACATGATTTAGAGCTTGTTTATGGAAAAGTGCTTATTTCTGCATTTCAATGTTGTAACTTGCTGAAAACAGTCTACAGTGTTTTCATAACATCTCGAATAAACATAACAAAAACATTTTTATCCAGAGTGCTTCAAACATGATTTAGAGCTTGTTTATGGAAAAGTGCTTATTTCTGCATTTCAATGTTGCAACTTGCTGAAAACTGTCCACGGTGTTCATTTCATCTCAAGCTAGACACAGCACAGCAAAAATTGGATATCCAGAGTGCATCAAACATGATTTAGAGCTTGTTTATGGAAAAGTGCTTATTTCTGCATTTCAATGTTGTAACTTGCTGAAAACAGTCTACAGTGTTTTCATAACATCTCGAATAAACATAACAAAAACATTTTTTATCCAGAGTGCTTCAAACATGATTTAGAGCTTGTTTATGGAAAAGTGCTTATTTCTGCATTTCAATGTTGCAACTTGCTGAAAACTGTCCACGGTGTTCATTTCATCTCAACTAGACACAGCACAGCAAAAATTGGATATCCAGAGTGCATCAAACATGATTTAGAGCTTGTTTATGGAAAAGTGCTTATTTCTGCATTTCAATGTTGTAACTTGCTGAAAACAGTCTACAGTGTTTTCATAACATCTCGAATAAACATAACAAAAACAATTTTTTATCCAGAGTGCTTCAAACATGATTTAGAGCTTGTTTATGGAAAAGTGCTTATTTCTGCATTTCAATGTTGCAACTTGCTGAAAACTGTCCACGGGTTCATTTCATCTCAACTAGACACAGCACAGCAAAAATTGGATATCCAGAGTGCATCAAACATGATTTAGAGCTTGTTTATGGAAAAGTGCTTATTTCTGCATTTCAATGTTGTAACTTGCTGAAAACAGTCTACAGTGTTTTATAACATCTCGAATAAACATAACAAAAACATTTTTTATCCAGAGTGCTTCAAACATGATTTAGAGCTTGTTTATGGAAAAGTGCTTATTTCTGCATTTCAATGTTGCAACTTGCTGAAAACTGTCCACGGCGTTCATTTCATCTCAACTAGACACAGCACAGCAAAAATTGGATATCCAGAGTGCATCAAACATGATTTAGAGCTTGTTTATGGAAAAGTGCTTATTTCTGCATTTCAATGTTGCAACTTGCTGAAAACTGTCCACGGTGTTCATTTCATCTCAACTAGACACAGCACAGCAAAAATTGGATATCCAGAGTGCATCAAACATGATTTAGAGCTTGTTTATGGAAAAGTGCTTATTTCTGCATTTCAATGTTGTAACTTGCTGAAAACAGTCTACAGTGTTTTCATAACATCTCGAATAAACATAACAAAAAATTTTTTATCCAGAGTGCTTCAAACATGATTTAGAGCTTGTTTATGGAAAAGTGCTTATTTCTGCATTTCAATGTTGCAACTTGCTGAAAACAGTTACGTGTTTTCATAACATCTCGAATAAACCATAACAAAAAATTTTTTATCCAGAGTGCTTCAAACATGATTTAGAGCTTGTTTATGGAAAAGTGCTTATTTCTGCATTTCAATGTTGCAACTTGCTGAAAACTGTCCACGGCGTTCATTTCATCTCAACTAGACACAGCACAGCAAAAATTGGATATCCAGAGTGCATCAAACATGATTTAGAGCTTGTTTATGGAAAAGTGCTTATTTCTGCATTTCAATGTTGTAACTTGCTGAAAACAGTCACAGTGTTTCATAACATCTCGAATAAACATAACAAAAACATTTTTTATCCAGAGTGCTTCAAACATGATTTAGAGCTTGTTTATGGAAAAGTGCTTATTTCTGCATTTCAATGTTGCAACTTGCTGAAAACAGTCCACGGTGTTTCATAACATCTCGAATAAACATAACAAAAACATTGGATATCCAGAGTGCTTCAAACATGATTTAGAGCTTGTTTATGGAAAAGTGCTTATTTCTGCATTTCAATGTTGCAACTTGCTGAAAACTGTCCACGGTGTTCATTTCATCTCAACCTAGACACAGCACAGCAAAAATTGGATATCCAGAGTGCATCAAAACATGATTTAGAGCTTGTTTATGGAAAAGTGCTTATTTCTGCATTTCAATGTTGTAACTTGCTGAAAACAGTCTACAGTGTTTTCATAACATCTCGAATAAACATAACAAAAACATTTTTTTATCCAGAGTGCTTCAAACATGATTTAGAGCTTGTTTATGGAAAAGTGCTTATTTCTGCATTTCAATGTTGCAACTTGCTGAAAACTGTCCACGGTGTTCATTTCATCTCAACTAGACACAGCACAGCAAAAATTGGATATCCAGAGTGCATCAAACATGATTTAGAGCTTGTTTATGGAAAAGTGCTTATTTCTGCATTTCAATGTTGTAACTTGCTGAAAACAGTCTACAGTGTTTTCATAACATCTCGAATAAACATAACAAAAACATTTTTTATCCAGAGTGCTTCAAACATGATTTAGAGCTTGTTTATGGAAAAGTGCTTATTTCTGCATTTCAATGTTGCAACTTGCTGAAAACTGTCCACGGTGTTCTTCATCTCAACTAGACACAGCAAGCAAAAATTGGATATCCAGAGTGCTTCAAACATGATTTAGAGCTTGTTTATGGAAAAGTGCTTATTTCTGCATTTCAATGTTGCAACTTGCTGAAAACTGTCCACGGCGTTCATTTCATCTCAAGCTAGACACAGCACAGCAAAAATTGGATATCCAGAGTGCATCAAACATGATTTAGAGCTTGTTTATGGAAAAGTGCTTATTTCTGCATTTCAATGTTGTAACTTGCTGAAAACAGTCTACAGTGTTTTCATAACATCTCGAATAAACATAACAAAAACATTTTTATCCAGAGTGCTTCAAACATGATTTAGAGCTTGTTTATGGAAAAGTGCTTATTTCTGCATTTCAATGTTGCAACTTGCTGAAAACTGTCCACGGTGTTCATTTCATCTCAACTAGACACAGCACAGCAAAATTGGATATCCAGAGTGCTTCAAACATGATTTAGAGCTTGTTTATGGAAAAGTGCTTATTTCTGCATTTCAATGTTGCAACTTGCTGAAAACTGTCCACGGGTTTCATTTCATCTCAAGCTAGACACAGCACAGCAAAAATTGGATATCCAGAGTGCATCAAAACATGATTTAGAGCTTGTTTATGGAAAAGTGCTTATTTCTGCATTTCAATGTTGTAACTTGCTGAAAACAGTCTACAGTGTTTTCATAACATCTCGAATAAACATAACAAAAACATTTTTTATCCAGAGTGCTTCAAACATGATTTAGAGCTTGTTTATGGAAAAGTGCTTATTTCTGCATTTCAATGTTGCAACTTGCTGAAAACTGTCCACGGCGTTCATTTCATCTCAAGCTAGACACAGCACAGCAAAAATTGGATATCCAGAGTGCATCAAACATGATTTAGAGCTTGTTTATGGAAAAGTGCTTATTTCTGCATTTCAATGTTGTAACTTGCTGAAAACAGTCTACAGTGTTTTCATAACATCTCGAATAAACATAACAAAAAAAATTTTTATCCAGAGTGCTTCAAACATGATTTAGAGCTTGTTTATGGAAAAGTGCTTATTTCTGCATTTCAATGTTGCAACTTGCTGAAAACTGTCCACGGTGTTCATTTCATCTCAACTAGACACAGCACAGCAAAAATTGGATATCCAGAGTGCATCAAACATGATTTAGAGCTTGTTTATGGAAAAGTGCTTATTTCTGCATTTCAATGTAACTTGCTGAAAACAGTCCACAGTGTTTTCATAACATCTCGAATAAACATAACAAAAACATTTTTTATCCAGAGTGCTTCAAACATGATTTAGAGCTTGTTTATGGAAAAGTGCTTATTTCTGCATTTCAATGTTGCAACTTGCTGAAAACTGTCCACGGTGTTCATTTCATCTCAACCTAGACACAGCACAGCAAAAATTGGATATCCAGAGTGCATCAAACATGATTTAGAGCTTGTTTATGGAAAAGTGCTTATTTCTGCATTTCAATGTTGCAACTTGCTGAAAACTGTCCACGGTTTTCATTTCATCTCAACTAGACACAGCACAGCAAAAATTGGATATCCAGAGTGCATCAAACATGATTTAGAGCTTGTTTATGGAAAAGTGCTTATTTCTGCATTTCAATGTTGTAACTTGCTGAAAACAGTCTACAGTGTTTTCATAACATCTCGAATAAACATAACAAAACATTTTTTTATCCAGAGTGCTTCAAACATGATTTAGAGCTTGTTTATGGAAAAGTGCTTATTTCTGCATTTCAATGTTGCAACTTGCTGAAAACTGTCCACGGCGTTCATTTCATCTCAAGCCTAGACACAGCACAGCAAAAATTGGATATCCAGAGGGCATCAAACATGATTTAGAGCTTGTTTATGGAAAAGTGCTTATTTCTGCATTTCAACGTTGCAACTTGCTGAAAACTGTCCACGGCGTTCATTTCATCTCAACCTAGACACAGCACACGTAAAAATTGGATATCCAGAGTGCATCAAACATGATTTAGAGCTTGTTTATGGAAAAGTGCTTATTTCTGCATTTCAATGTTGCAACTTGCTGAAAACAGTCTACAGGGTTTCATAACATCTCGAAATAAACATAACAAAACATTTTTTTATCCAGAGTGCTTCAAACATGATTTAGAGCTTGTTTATGGAAAAGTGCTTATTTCTGCATTTCAATGTTGCAACTTGCTGAAAACTGTCCACGGTGTCTTCATCTCAAGCTAGACACAGCACAGCAAAAATTGGATATCCAGAGTGCATCAAACATGATTTAGAGCTTGTTTATGGAAAAGTGCTTATTTCTGCATTTCAATGTTGCAACTTGCTGAAAAAGTCTACAGGGTTTCATTCATCTCAAATAAACATAACAAAAACATTGTTTTATCCAGAGTGCTTCAAACATGATTTAGAGCTTGTTTATGGAAAAGTGCTTATTTCTGCATTTCAATGTTGCAACTTGCTGAAAACTGTCCACGGTGTTCATTCATCTCAACCTAGACACAGCACAGCAAAAATTGGATATCCAGAGTGCATCAAACATGATTTAGAGCTTGTTTATGGAAAAGTGCTTATTTCTGCATTTCAATGTTGCAACTTGCTGAAAACTGTCCACGGCGTTCATTTCATCTCAACTAGAACAGCACAGCAAAAATGGATATCCAGAGTGCATCAAACATGATTTAGAGCTTGTTTATGGAAAAGTGCTTATTTCTGCATTTCAATGTTGTAACTTGCTGAAAACAGTCTACAGTGTTTTCATAACATCTCGAATAAACATAACAAAAAAATTTTTTTATCCAGAGTGCTTCAAACATGATTTAGAGCTTGTTTATGGAAAAGTGCTTATTTCTGCATTTCAATGTTGCAACTTGCTGACAACCTGTCTCTTATACACATCTCACGGTGTTCATTTCATCTCAAACTAGACACAGCACAGCAAAAATTGGATATCCAGAGTGCTTCAAACATGATTTAGAGCTTGTTTATGGAAAAGTGCTTATTTCTGCATTTCAATGTTGCAACTTGCTGAAAACTGTCCACGGGTTCATTTCATCTCAACTAGACACAGCACAGCAAAAAAAATGGATATCCAGAGTGCATCAAACATGATTTAGAGCTTGTTTATGGAAAAGTGCTTATTTCTGCATTTCAATGTTGCAACTTGCTGAAAACAGTCTACAGTGTTTTCATAACATCTCGAATAAACATAACAAAAAAATTTTTTATCCAGAGTGCTTCAAACATGATTTAGAGCTTGTTTATGGAAAAGTGCTTATTTCTGCATTTCAATGTTGCAACTTGCTGAAAACTGTCCACGGCGTTCATTTCATCTCAAGCTAGACACAGCACAGCAAAAATTGGATATCCAGAGTGCATCAAAACATGATTTAGAGCTTGTTTATGGAAAAGTGCTTATTTCTGCATTTCAATGTTGTAACTTGCTGAAAACAGTCTACAGTTTTTCATAAATCTCGAATAAACATAACAAAAACATTTTTTTATCCAGAGTGCTTCAAACATGATTTAGAGCTTGTTTATGGAAAAGTGCTTATTTCTGCATTTCAATGTTGCAACTTGCTGAAAACTGTCCACGGTGTTCATTTCATCTCAAGCTAGACACAGCACAGCAAAAATTGGATATCCAGAGTGCATCAAACATGATTTAGAGCTTGTTTATGGAAAAGTGCTTATTTCTGCATTTCAATGTTGTAACTTGCTGAAAACAGTCTACAGTGTTTTCATAACATCTCGAATAAAATAACAAAAACATTTTTTATCCAGAGTGCTTCAAACATGATTTAGAGCTTGTTTATGGAAAAGTGCTTATTTCTGCATTTCAATGTTGCAACTTGCTGAAAACTGTCCACGGTGTTCATTTCATCTCAACCTAGACACACACAGCAAAAATTGGATCCAGAGTGCATCAAACATGATTTAGAGCTTGTTTATGGAAAAGTGCTTATTTCTGCATTTCAATGTTGCAACTTGCTGAAAACTGTCCACGGGTTCATTTCATCTCAAGCCTCGACAACAGCACCAGCAAAAATTGGATATCCAGAGTGCATCAAAACATGATTTAGAGTTGTTTATGGAAAAGTGCTTATTTCTGCATTTTCAATGTTGTAACTTGCTGAAACAGTCTACAGTGTTTTCATAACATCTCGAATAAACATAACAAAAACATTTTTTTATCCAGAGTGCTTCAAACATGATTTAGAGCTTGTTTATGGAAAAGTGCTTATTTCTGCATTTCAATGTTGCAACTTGCTGAAAACTGTCCACGGCGTTCATTTCATCTCAACCTAGACACAGCACAGCAAAAATTGGATATCCAGAGTGCATCAAACATGATTTAGAGCTTGTTTATGGAAAAGTGCTTATTTCTGCATTTCAATGTTGTAACTTGCTGAAAACAGTCTACGTGTTTTCATAACATCTCGAATAAACATAACAAAAACATTTTTTTATCCAGAGTGCTTCAAACATGATTTAGAGCTTGTTTATGGAAAAGTGCTTATTTCTGCATTTCAATGTTGCAACTTGCTGAAAACAGTCTACAGTGTTCATAACATCTCAAATAAACACATAACAAAAAATTTTTTATCCAGAGTGCTTCAAACATGATTTAGAGCTTGTTTATGGAAAAGTGCTTATTTCTGCATTTCAATGTTGCAACTTGCTGAAAACTGTCCACGGCGTTCATTTCATCTCAAACTAGACACAGCACAGCAAAATTGGATATCCAGAGTGCATCAAAACATGATTTAGAGCTTGTTTATGGAAAAGTGCTTATTTCTGCATTTCAATGTTGTAACTTGCTGAAAACAGTCTACAGTGTTTTCATAACATCTCGAAAAACATAACAAAAACATTTTTATCCAGAGTGCTTCAAACATGTCGCGTTGTTTATGGAAAAGTGCTTTTCTGCATTTCAATGTTGCAACTTGCTGAAACCTGTCCACGGCGTTCATTCATCTCAACCTTAGACACAGCACAGCAAAATTGGATATCCAGAGTGCTTCAAACATGATTTAGAGCTTGTTTATGGAAAAGTGCTTATTTCTGCATTTCAATGTTGTAACTTGCTGAAAACAGTCTCACGTGCTGTTCATTACATCTCGAATAGAAACATCACAGAAACATATTTTGATATCCAGAGTGCTATCAAACATGATTTAGAGCTTGTTTATGGAAAAAGTGCTTATTTCTGCATTTCAATGTTGCAACTTGCTGAAAAACTGTCCACGGTCGTTCATTCATCTCAAGCTAGACACAGCCACAGCAAAAATTGGATATCCAGAGTGCATCAAACATGATTTAGAGCTTGTTTATGGAAAAGTGCTTATTTCTGCATTTCAATGTTGCAACTTGCTGACAACTGTCCACGGCGTTCATTTCATCTCAAGCTAGACACAGCACAGCAAAAATTGGATATCCAGAGTGCATCAAACATGATTTAGAGCTTGTTTATGGAAAAGTGCTTATTTCTGCATTTCAACTGTTGTAACTTGCTGAAAACAGTCTACAGTGTTTCAAACATCTCGAATAAACATAACAAAAACATTTTTTTATCCAGAGTGCTTCAAACATGATTTAGAGCTTGTTTATGGAAAAGTGCTTATTTCTGCATTTCAATGTTGCAACTTGCTGAAAACTGTCCACGGTGTTCATTTCATCTCAACCTAGACACAGCACAGCAAAAATTGGATATCCAGAGTGCATCAAACATGATTTAGAGCTTGTTTATGGAAAAGTGCTTATTTCTGCATTTCAATGTTGTAACTTGCTGAAAACAGTCTACAGTGTTTCATAACATCTCGAATAAACATAACAAAAACATTGTTTTTATCCAGAGTGCTTCAAACATGATTTAGAGCTTGTTTATGGAAAAGTGCTTATTTCTGCATTTCAATGTTGCAACTTGCCTGAAAACTGTCCACGGCGTTCATTTCATCTCAAGCTAGACACAGCACAGCAAAAATTGGATATCCAGGAGTGCATCAAACATGATTTAGAGCTTGTTTATGGAAAAGTGCTTATTTCTGCATTTCAATGTTGTAACTTGCTGAAAACAGTCTACAGTGTTTTCATAACATCTCGAATAAACATAACAAAAAACATTTTTTTATCCAGAGTGCTTCAAACATGATTTAGAGCTTGTTTATGGAAAAGTGCTTATTTCTGCATTTCAATGTTTGCAACTTGCTGAAAACTGTCCACGGCGTTCATTTCATCTCAACCTAGACACAGCACAGCAAAAATTGGATATCCAGAGTGCATCAAACATGATTTAGAGCTTGTTTATGGAAAAGTGCTTATTTCTGCATTTCAATGTTGTAACTTGCTGAAACAGGTCTACAGTGTTTTCATACATCTCGAATAAACATAACAAAAACATTTTTTTATCCAGAGTGCTTCAAACATGATTTAGAGCTTGTTTATGGAAAAGTGCTTATTTCTGCATTTCAATGTTGTAACTTGCTGAAAACAGTCCTACAGTGTTTCATAACATCTCGAATAAACATAACAAAAACATTTTTATATCCAGAGTGCTTCCAAACATGATTTAGAGCTTGTTTATGGAAAGTGCTTATTTCTGCATTTCAATGTTGCAACTTGCTGAAAACTGTCCACGGCGTTCATTTCATCTCAACCTAGACACAGCACAGCAAAAATTGGATATCCAGAGTGCATCAAAACATGATTTAGAGCTTGTTTATGGAAAAGTGCTTATTTCTGCATTTCAATGTTGTAACTTGCTGAAAACAGTCTACAGTGTTTTCATAACATCTCGAATAAACATAACAAAAACATTTTTTTATCCAGAGTGCTTCAAACATGATTTAGAGCTTGTTTATGGAAAAGTGCTATTTCTGCATTTCAATGTTGCAAACTTGCTGAAAACTGTCCACGGCGTTCATTTCATCTCAACCTAGACACAGCACAGCAAAAATTGGATATCCAGAGTGCCATCAAACATGATTTAGAGCTTGTTTATGGAAAAGTGCTTATTTCTGCATTTCAATGTTGTAACTTGGCTGAAAACAGTCTACAAGTGTTTTCATAACATCTCGAATAACATAACAAAAACATTTTTTATCAGAGTGCTTCAAACATGATTTTAGAGCTTTGTTTATGGAAAAGTGCTTATTTCTGCATTTCAATGTGCAATTGTGAAAACTGTCCACGCGTGTTCATTTCATCTCAACCTTAGACACAGCACAGCAAAATTGGATAGCCAGAGTGCATCAAACATGATTTAGAGCTTGTTTATGGAAAAGTGCTTATTTCGCATTTCAATGTTGTAACTTGCTGAAAACAGTCTACAGTGTTTTCATAACATCTCAGACTATAAACATAACAAAAACATTTTTTATCCAGAGTGCTTCAAACATGATTTAGAGCTTGTTATGGAAAAGTGCTTATTCTGCATTTTCAATGTTGAACTTGACTGAAAACTGTCCACGGTGTTTTCATTTAACATCTCGAACTTAACAATCACAGCAAACATTTTTTATATCCAGAGTGCATATCAAACATGATTTTAGAGCTTGTTTATGGAAAAGTGCTTATTTCTGCATTTCAATGTTGCAACTTGCTGAAAACTGTCCACGGCGTTCATTTCATCTCAAGCTAGACACAGCACAGCAAAAATTGGATATCCAGAGTGCATCAAACATGATTTAGAGCTTGTTTATGGAAAAGTGCTTATTTCTGCATTTCAATGTTGTAACTTGCTGAAAACAGTCTAACAGTGTTTTCATAACATCTCGAATAAACATAACAAAAACATTTTTTTATCCAGAGTGCTTCCAAACATGATTTAGAGCTTGTTTATGGAAAGTGCTTATTTCTGCATTTCAATGTTGCAACTTGCTGAAAACTGTCCACGGCGTTCATTTCATCTCAAGCTAGACACAGCACAGCAAAATTGGATATCCAGAGTGCATCAAACATGATTTAGAGCTTGTTATGGAAAAGTGCTTATTTCTGCATTTCAATGTTGTAACTTGCTGAAAACAGTCTACAGTGTTTCCTAACATCTCGAATAAACATAACAAAAACATTTTTTTATCCAGGAGTGCTTCAAACATGGATTTAGAGCTTGTTTATGAGAAAGTGCTTATTTCTGCATTTCAATGTTGCACACTTGCTGAAAACTGTCCACGGCGTTCATTTCATCTCAGCTAGACACAGCACAGCAAAAATTGGATATCCCAGAGTGCCATCAAAACATGATTTAGAGCTTGTTTATGGAAAGTGCTTATTTCTGCATTTCAATGTTGTAACTTTGCTGAAAACAGTCTACAGTGTTTTCATAACATCTCGAATAAACATAACAAAAACATTGTTTTTATCCAGAGTGCTTCAAACATGATTTAGAGCTGTTTATGGAAAAGTGCTTATTTCTGCATTTCAATGTTGCAACTTGCTGAAAAACTGTCCACGGTGTTCATTTCATCTCAAGCTAGACACAGCCACAGCAAAATTGGATATCCAGAGTGCATCAAAACATGATTAGAGCTTGTTTATGGAAAAGTGCTTATTTCTGCATTTCAATGTTGTAACTTGCTGAAAACAGTCTACAGTGTTTTCATAACATCTTCGAATAAACATAACAAAAACATTTTGTTATCCAGAGTGCTTCAAACATGATTTAGAGCTTGTTTTATGGAAAAGTGCTTATTTCTGCATTTCAATGTTGCAACTTGCTGAAAACTGTCCACGGTGTTCATTTTCATCTCAAGCTAGACACAGCACAGCAAAAATTGGATATCCAGAGTGCATCAAAACATGATTTAGAGCTTGTTTATGGAAAAGTGCTTATTTCTGCATTTCAATGTTGTAACTTGCTGAAAACAGTCTACAGTGTTTTCATAACATCTCGAAATAAACATAACAAAAACATTTTTTTATCCAGAGTGCTTCAAACATGATTAGAGCTTGTTTATGGAAAAGTGCTTATTTCTGCATTTCAATGTTGCAACTTGCTGAAAACTGTCCACGGCGTTCACTTCATCTCAAGCTAGACACAGCCACAGCAAAAATTGGATATCCAGGTGCATCAAAAACGTGATTTAGAGCTTGTTTATGAAAAGTGCTTATTTCTGCATTTCAATGTTGTAACTTGCTGAAAACAGTCTACAGTGTTTTCATAACATCTCGAATAAACATAACAAAAACATTTTTTCATCCAGAGTGCTTCAAACATGAATTTAGAGCTTGTTTATGGAAAAGTGCTTATTTCGCATTTCAATGTTGCAACTTGCTGAAAACTGTCCACGGTGTTCATTTCATCTCAACTAGACACAGCACAGCAAAATTGGATATCCAGAGTGCTTCAAACAGATTAGAGCTTGTTTATGTAAAAAGTGCTTATTTCTGCATTTCAATGTTGCAACTTGCTGAAAACTGTCCACGGCGTTCATTTTCATCTCAAGCGTAGACACACCACAGCAAAAATTGGATATCCAGAGTGCATCAAAACATGATTTAGAGCTTGTTTATGGAAAAGTGCTTATTTCTGCATTTCAATGTTGTAACTTGCTGAAAACAGTCTACAGTGTTTTCATAACATCTCGAATAAACATAACAAAAACATTTTTTTATCCAGAGTGCTTCAAACATGATTTAGAGCTTGTTTATGGAAAAGTGCTTATTTCTGCATTTCAATGTTGCAACTTGCTGAAAACTGTCCACGGTGGTTCATTTCATCTCAACCTAGACACAGCACAGCAAAATTGGATATCCAGAGTGCATCAAAACATGATTTAGAGCTTGTTTATGGAAAAGTGCTTATTTCTGCATTTCAATGTTGTAACTTGCTGAAAACAGTCTACAGTGTTTTCATAACATCTCGAATAAACATAACAAAAACATTTTTTTATCCAGAGTGCTTCAAACATGATTTAGAGCTTGTTTATGGAAAAGTGCTTATTTCTGCATTTCAATGTTGCAACTTGCTGAAAACTGTCCACGGCGTTCATTTCATCTCAACCTAGACACAGCACAGCAAAAATTGGATATCCAGAGTGCATCAAACATGATTTAGAGCTTGTTTATGGAAAAGTGCTTATTTCTGCATTTCAATGTTGTAACTTGCTGAAAACAGTCTACAGTGTTTTCATAACATCTCGAATAAACATAACAAAAACATTTTTTTATCCAGAGTGCTTCAAACATGATTTAGAGCTTGTTTATGGAAAAGTGCTTATTTCTGCATTTCAATGTTGCAAACTTGCTGAAAACTGTCCACGGCGTTCATTTCATCTCAAGCTAGACACAGCACAGCAAAAATTGGATATCCAGAGTGCATCAAAACATGATTTAGAGCTTGTTTATGGAAAAGTGCTTATTTCTGCATTTCAATGTTGTAACTTGCTGAAAACAGTCTACAGTGTTTTCATAACATCTCGAATAAACATAACAAAAACATTTTTTTTATCCAGAGTGCTTCAAACATGATTTAGAGCTTGTTATGGAAAAGTGCTTATTTCTGCATTTCAATGTTGCAACTTGCTGAAACTGTCCACGGCTGTTCATTTCATCTCAACTAGACACAGCACAGCAAAAATTGGATATCCAGAGTGCATCAAACATGATTTAGAGCTTGTTTATGGAAAAGTGCTTATTTCTGCATTTCAATGTTGTAACTTGCTGAAAACAGTCTACAGTGTTTTCATAACATCTCGAATAAACATAACAAAAACATTTTTTATCCAGAGTGCTTCAAACATGATTTAGAGCTTGTTTATGGAAAAGTGCTTATTTCTGCATTTCAATGTTGCAACTTGCTGAAAAACTGTCCACGGCTGTTCATTTTCATCTCAACCTAGACACAGCACAGCAAAAATTGGATATCCAGAGTGCATCAAACATGATTTAGAGCTTGTTTATGGAAAAGTGCTTATTTCTGCATTTCAATGTTGCAACTTGCTGAAAACTGTCCACGGCGTTCATTTCATCTCAAGCTAGACACAGCACAGCAAAAATTGGATATCCAGAGTGCATCAAACATGATTTAGAGCTTGTTTATGGAAAAGTGCTTATTTCTGCATTTCAATGTTGTAACTTGCTGAAAACAGTCTACAGTGTTTTCATAACATCTCGAATAAACATAACAAAAACATTTTTTTATCCAGAGTGCTTCAAACATGATTTAGAGCTTGTTATGGAAAAGTGCTTATTTCTGCATTTCAATGTTGCAACTTGCTGAAAACTGTCCACGGCGTTCATTTCATCTCAAGCCTAGACACAGCACAGCAAAATTGGATATCCAGAGTGCATCAAACATGATTTAGAGCTTGTTTATGGAAAAGTGCTTATTTCTGCATTTCAATGTTGTAACTTGCTGAAAACAGTCTACAGTGTTTTCATAACATCTCGAATAAACATAACAAAAACATTTTTTTTATCCAGAGTGCTTCAAACATGATTTAGAGCTTGTTTATGGAAAAGTGCTTATTTCTGCATTTCAATGTTGCAACTTGCTGAAAACTGTCCCAGGCGTTCATTTCATCTCAACTAGACACAGCCACAGCAAAAATTGGATATCCAGAGTGCATCAAACATGATTTAGAGCTTGTTTATGGAAAAGTGCTTATTTCTGCATTTCAATGTTGTCAACTTGCTGAAAACGTGTCACGGTGTTTTCATTACATCTCGAACTAGAACATCACAAAAACATTTTTATATCCAGAGTGCATCAAACATGATTTAGAGCTTGTTTATGGAAAAGTGCTATTTCTGCATTTCAATGTTGTAACTTGCTGAAACAGTCTACAGTGTTTTCATAACATCTCGAATAAACATAACAAAAACATTTTTTTATCAGAGTGCTTCAAACATGATTTAGAGCTTGTTTATGGAAAAGTGCTTATTTCTGCATTTCAATGTTGCAACTTGCTGAAAACTGTCCACGGCGTTCATTTCATCTCAACCTAGACACAGCACAGCAAAAATTGGATATCCAGAGTGCATCAAACATGATTTAGAGCTTGTTTATGGAAAAGTGCTTATTTCTGCATTTCAATGTTGTAACTTGCTGAAAACAGTCTACAGTGTTTTCATAACATCTCGAAATAAACATAACAAAAACATTTTTTTATCCAGAGTGCTTCAAACATGATTTAGAGCTTGTTTATGGAAAAGTGCTTATTTCTGCATTTCAATGTTGCAACTTGTGCTGAAAACTGTCCACCGGCTGTTCATTTATCTCAAGCTAGACACAGCACAGCAAAAAATTGGATATCCAGAGTGCATCAAAACATGATTTAGAGCTTGTTTATGGAAAAGTGCTTATTTCTGCATTTCAATGTTGTAACTTGCTGAAAACAGTCTACAGTGTTTTCATAACATCTCGAAATAAACATAACAAAAACATTTTTTTATCCAGAGTGCTTCAAACATGATTTAGAGCTTGTTTATGGAAAAGTGCTTATTTCTGCATTTCAATGTTGCAACTTGCATGAAAACTGTCCACGGCCGTTCATTTCATCTCAACCTAGACACAGCACAGCAAAAATTGGATATCCAGAGTGCATCAAACATGATTTAGAGCTTGTTTATGGAAAAGTGCTTATTTCTGCATTTCAATGTTGTAACTTGCTGAAAACAGTCTACAGTGTTTTTCATAACATCTCGAATAAACATAACAAACACATTTTTTTATCCAGAGTGCTTCAAACATGATTTAGAGCTTGTTTATGGAAAAGTGCTTATTTCTTCATTTCAATGTTGTAACTTGCTGAAAACAGTCCTACGGTGTTTCATAACATCTCGAACTAACATCACAAAAACATTTTTTTATCCAGAGTGCTTCAAACATGATTTAGAGCTTGTTTATGGAAAAGTGCTTATTTCTGCATTTCAATGTTGCAACTTGCTGATAAAACTGTCCACGGCGTTCATTCATCTCAACCTAGACACAGCACAGCAAAAATTGGATATCAGAGTGCATCAAACATGATTTAGAGCTTGTTTTATGGAAAAGTGCTTATTTCTGCATTTCAATGTTGTAACTTGCTGAAAACAGTCCACAGTGTTTGTTTCATAACATCTCGAATACACATACAGCAAAACATTTTTATCCAGAGTGCTTCAAAACATGATTTAGAGCTTGTTATGGAAAAGTGCTTATTTCTGTTTCAATGTTGCAACTTGCTGAAAACTGTCCACGGTGTTCATTTCATCTCAACTAGACACAGCACAGCAAAAATTGGATCTCCAGAGTGCATCAAAACATGATTTAGAGCTTGTTTATGGAAAAGTGCTTATTTCTGCATTTCAATGTTGTAACTTGCTGAAAACAGTCTAACAGTGTTTTTCATAACATCTCGAATAAACATAACAAAAAAACCATTTTTATCCAGAGTGCTTCAAACATGATTAGAGCTTGTTTATGGAAAAGTGCTTATTTCTGCTTTCAATGTTGCAACTTGCTGAAATGGTCACGGCGTTCTTCATCTCAACTAGACCACAGCACAGCAAA